>NW_007246070.1:322634-489395 GCF_000164805.1 Carlito syrichta
CAAAGCACACACACACACACACACACACACACACACACACACACATACACACACACGCAAACACAAATGCATCAGCAAGACATGGAAGCAAAGGAGAAGAAAATGGTACCTTTAGCATAGTACTAAAGTATAGGACAGAACTTAAAATTAAACAGATTTTTTTTTTAAGTGGGAATTATAATAAATCTAGAAACTACCACCTCCAATTTGAGGGGCCATACTTGTGACCTATAGTACTGGTGAAAAGCGTGGATGGAGTTGTTGCCCGTTCTGCTATCTTTTCATCTACGTGTGAGCCTTACAGTGTAGGCTGGGAAGGTACAAGGATAGGGGTGCAGACTACCAACAAAAAAGGAAGAAATACTCTGGTTCTGTGGGTAGGGCTGGTGTATATGTTTGGAGTTGCTTGCACGATGTGAGCTTAGACAGAGTTGCAAACAAAGAGGCAAAGCTGGTGAGGGTGTAACACAGAGAAATGGAGATTAGAGAATTGACTACTGATTGAGCAGAGGGAATAGAGGAGGAAAATGAGAAGCTAGGGATGAAGAAAAGGGGAGAAATATGAAAACAGAAAGAAAAATTTAGAGGTTGGGAGAAGTGAAGAGAGTACCCACAGGGAAGTCTAAGATATTGAGACGTTTCCAAGACCATCTTGAAGTTTTTTTTTTTTGAGTTGGAGTCTCACTCTGTCGCCCAGACTGGAGTGCAGTGGCCGCTCCCGGCCACCGCAGCCTCGACCTGCCGGGCTCCGGCGATCCTTCCGCCTCAGCCTTCCGAGTAGCTGGAATTACAGGCGTGCGCTACCACGCCCGGCTGATTTTTTGATTTATTGTAGAGATGAGGTCTCGCTGCCCAGGCGGGTCTCGAACCCGCGGGCTCAGGCAATCCACTCACCTCAGCCTCCCAAAGGCGCGGGATTACAGGCTGAGCCACCGAGCCCGGCCATCTTGAAGTTTTAAGAGGTGATGATAGGCAGGAATAAGGGTGAATATTGAGGAGAAAGAAGGAGGCAGGGCACTAAACAATCAAACAGAAAGAAAGCGAGACCCACCACAAGACTTGGTTTCTCTGTTTCTCTGACTAGCTTACTTCTCAGGAAAGAGCAGCAAAGAGCACCTTCCCAATCACAAAAGATTGTTGCTAATTCATCAGAAAAATCTAACTTTGTCAGGTGTTGACTGAACACCTCCTCTATGCCCAGATATGTGATAGAAATAGAAATCAAAACGTTGGCTTAAAAAAACAATCCATGCTATAAAATGTCCCATAGTAATCTGAATTACTACCAGTCAGTTAACAATCATTTGGTCAGTAACTACTCTTGACCAGGACCATGGTAAGCATCAGGAATCCAACTGGGATGGCTAGCCCTACTCTCATGGCAGTCACTGAGAAGGGGAAGGGAAGAAAGACTGCCAAGTGTAAAACTCCTGCAAAGGATTAGAGGATGCTGTGGAGAAAAATGACAGAGTCATCCACTGTAGTGTTGCTAGTTTTTATGTTTTTCACAGAAAAGACATGCGAGACAACACAGAGAATCAGGAGCAGTCAGCCCATGGTAGGTTTCTTCCTGGCTTAAGAATGTCAGAGAGATAAAGTTGGTATCCAAGATAAAGGTAGTGGAGGCTGAGCCCAGAAGAGGACCACAGGGCCACTGGTGGGGAGCCACACTGGGCAAGATGACTGACTTTATCTTTAGGGAAATGAGAAGACTTGGAATGGAAGGAGGAAGTCTCTTACTCAAGATCCTTCACCTGTAGACCCCACCTACCCTGCTAGGTGTAGCCAGTTCCGTTGATGTGGCCCCCATCTGTGGCCAAGCAACAAAATGGCCTCTTAGGAGTTTCTCTAACATTCTGGCTCTCCTGTCTCCCTTGCTGTTCTACTTGGCCTCACAGATGAGCCCAGCTCCTCTCTTCCACTCTAAACGCCTCTGTTTCGGGGAAGCAGTTGCATTTTCCTTGGCACAGGTACAGCTTGCTGAATTCTTTTAGGCCAGGCCAATTACAACAAGCCCTAAAATTGCTGAGCCAAGTGGTTTCTTCAGAGATCTGCTTACATTCCCTCCCTGAAAAGAGCAGGGGGCCCACTCTGTGTAGTCTCCGCACACAAAAAGTACACGTGTCACTTTTAAAGTGGAGTAGGCATAGGACACTTTCCATAAAGAGGACACGAGGTAAAACCAATTTTCACTTTGATTTTACATTGTGTGATTGGGTTTCATCCTGTTTCAGAGGATGGACAAGATGGCCGAGGCTCGGCTGTCTTGAAGAGAAAGGACTGGAGAGGCTTTTAGCACAAGCCCCATGGGACCTCAAGTTGGCAGAAGAATTTATATGTGTCAGTACCCTCTCCTTCCTGAACTTCAACTGGGTTCAGGGTTCAATATTGCAATTACATTCTTATAAGTTCTGGCTTTGGGAGGAAGATGGTGTCAGTATGTAGATGACTTTGGATTTTTTTTTATAATCATGATATTTGGGCAGAAATAATTCAGTTCCAGAAGAGATTCGTCCAAAGTTTGCTTTTTTTTTTTTTCCCTGAATCTGAAATGGTTACACCATGACTTTTCAATAAATTTACCTCTCCGTTTATTTTCTATTATGCTCACATTAGAATGCATAACATTCCCTAGCTATCCCTAGCTTAGGGAAAGACATTAAGGAATATCTTAATGAGAGCAGGTCAAGCAGTGGCATAGCCAGCTTGGAATTAAAAATTATCCATGAATAATAAATAAAGCATGTAATCCATACGCAGGTCATTGAGAACTGACTACTTCTGAGAGGTACCTGCAAGAGAGCCCAACGGTGTCCTCCCTGCCACAAAAGATTATCTTAGAAGTGTGTCCTCAACTCATGGCAATGCAGGCCTGTGCTCTGAGTCTGAGGCATTCTTCATACTGGGAAGCAGGGTCTCTTGAAAAGGAAAGTCTGAACTCATTCCCATAGGCGAGATGACCTACATGAGTCCAGAGATATGAAAGCAGTCATTCAGAACAGAACTTTCTTACTCAGACAGAAACTAAAGAGTAACAAGGTAAAAACTGCCATTTTTAACTTAAAAGACAAGAAATTAGGTCAAATCTTATTTGCACATGGGTAAATAAATTCTGGGAACCTATGCTAGTTTAAACATTCTTATCATAAAGCCTAGCACTACAGACAAGGGATCTCTGGTGAAAACTCTCTTTGGGAGTGGGCTGCACCACAAACCCCCAGCACCCCTCAACTAGACGCTTCCAGCCCCACAGGTACTTGGCAATCAGAAGTCACCCCTGTCCATGCTTTTGAGGAAAATGCACAAGCTGAAGGTTGCCTGGCTTAACCACAAAGATGCTAAGTTTTTCCGTATCAACTAATGAATAGTAGATATTCACATTTTCATATCAAGAAGGGAAAGAACATTGTAGGCTAAAAGCAGCCTTCGGTGTGGGAAACCAAATGGCATTGTGAGAAGAGTCAAATTTCTCCTCTTTAATTAAGAATGTAGCTGGACTCGAGAGCTGCTCATCTTCAGGGAATTTCATAGGTCCTTGGCCAGGGGCCTGCCTATCTCAGTCATAAAAGAGGAAATCCCCTGGGCCCAGGTAGATTTCTAAAGAAAGAGCTTTCCTTGGCTGCGTTTTGTTTATCAAAAGAATATTTTTTCTTGTCCTGGAGCCAGCAAATGTGCTGCTGAGTAATCTGAGCGGCCCACAGGGGGATGCCAAGGAGATGAGTCCAGTGGTCCCCTACCAAAATCTGTCATCTTGAAGGCCACTAAAGTGCCATCTTCACGACATTTTCGAATGCCTACTGCCTTTGTGTGGCATGACAACAATGAACACAGAACTTAATTAAAAGCGACTTCCCATGTCATTGTTAAAACTGAGGAAATCTGATACCAGAGCCTTAAATTTATGAGTAGGAAAATAGTGACAAAAAGAGTGAGGGTGGAAACTATTTAAAACACTACAAGTCACTCAGTACTGCTGGTGGTGCAGTACATTGCCATGGTACCTTCAGTTAAATTTTTCCATCCTGATTCTTTGCAGAATTCTCTTCACTTCTGTATGCAGAGAGTTCCACTAACTAAAGCAACCAGAGTATTAGATATTATCAACATTGAGGGTTGGGACAGTGACAATGGGACCTATAACATGGCATTATCCTCAGGGAAGTACAAACCTGTATCTACTACCCATTTTTTGTCTTGACTCACCTTTCATCAGGGACATACCTCCCCCATTAAGGATAGCTTGTGGGGGAAATTTTGCACCGCTAATAAGTCACTGTTGCTTTCTGCTTGTTTCTTGGCAAGAAAAGTTCAGAAAGTTTAGCTGCTCCCATTGGCCATTGGACAAGTGCCCAATTGCTCCCTGGGGAAATCTGATCATGGCTGTGCCATAGTTAGTTTCTCCCTCATCCATGCCTCTCCTTTATAGCTGCTTAGTTGTCAGGCTCTGTTCATTCTCTCTCCGTTGTATTTCTTGAATTAGTCCCTTTCTTTTATTCCTGCCGAGCTTGGTGAAGCTCTCCTTTTTTCTCCACTGGGCTATTGCTATATATTTCCACTTGGTATGCTCATATTAATATCTGCTCACTGCAATCCACTTTACATGTGACTTTTAGTTCAGTCTCCCTAATGCAGGCCTCTGATTATGTCACCCTTCTGTTCAAAAATACACTTAGTGATACTCTGTTGCCTACTGGCCACAAGTGATTCTGCATTGCCTACTGACCCAAGTCCAACAAACAAATAGACAGCTTTATTCCCAAAGATTGAAGTGTTCAATGACTCATGTTTACCCTATGAATAAGGACCAAAATCCAGAAAGTTGCTCCAGCTTCAAGTAGCCCGTGCCCCAGAGGTAAATTTCGCTTGTCCTAACCAAATGGGTTTCTCTCCTATTTTTCCTTCTCGTCATAATTACAAAGGTCTTTCCAATGTCTTCCCTGAATTATCCCTTAAGCTCTTGAATTCTGCTATCTTTAACCATTTGTTTTAATAGCAAGCTTCACCCTCAGAAATGAGACTAGCGAAGTTAAATGGGGATATTGGTATAAGGGTTAAACATTACTTCTGGAACAATATAGAGTAGAAATGAATGGATAGAATATTTTAAAAAGAGAGAGAAAAGAAACAAGTGACATCCCAGAAAAACACCAGAGAATGCCAGCATATTGAGTTGAGAAGGGCTGAAATTAGAAGTAAGCTAATGGCTGTTTAGGACTCTTGTTTGTTCAACACCCAACATCTTAGGCCCTTGATTGTGATGGGTATTTCTCTGCTGCACTTCTATTTCAGTTACTCAAAGCATAGGTATGTATTATATACCACCACAATTCGACTGTAATAATAACCTGTGATGATAGCAATAGTCTAATAGAGAAATACGCTCGGGTAAAGATTCCTGGATATCAGAGAGATGCATGAAGATTGTAGAAAGCAACTTGGAGAATAATGCACAGAAAAATCACTCAGTCATTTTACCCTTCATTGAGATACTGTCATTTCTGGGGTTGAATGCAATCATAGCTGGGAGTAGGTACTAACTCTTCAGAAAGGAGCAGAAAACACTATTATGCACGATTCTGAGGATTCCAACTCTAGAGAGTGTCTTCTTGTTATGAGTTAAAGATAAATACAAGAGATCTCCCTCCATATAAGGACAAGGAGAGTCGACCATCATTTCCTCTATCGCTGGACAAGTATCGACTACAGGGATGATAGCCAAGAGGTGAGAAGCTAACTTTTCTTAAAAAGAGATGAAAATAAAGGAAAAATAAAGAAAAGAGAAAAAAGAAGAAACCAAGCACATTCTAGAGGACAACTTACAATTTTGCCTAATATCTTAACACATTGCACAGCTAGGAAGTTCTTCTGAAGATCAACCTGCCTTTCTTCTGCTGTTTTTCTTTGTTTACCATAGATTATTTATAGTCTTTTTTTGCAAACTCACAGCCCTTACCAGTTGGCTATTTGGCCCAGCTAACAGAGCTGTTCTAAAGGATATGATTAAAATTTCTGTTCCCCAAAGGGGCCACTGAGCTCCCCAAGAGAGCTATATCAACCACACCTCCTGAGCAACGGTCTGGCTGCTCACAGAAGAGAAGCCAGGCAGGTGAGTGTTGATACCATCATCATCACCTCCTCTATCGACTACGAAAAAAATAAAAACAAGATTCCTGCCTACACTTCATCCAAGCCACAGAGATCCTCTCAGTCAGACAACTGGAATTAACCCTTATCCCCTCATTCACAGAGGAGGACACTCGGCTTGAGCAATGCAACTGGTGCCAGAGATGGGATCCCCATCACCTGAAACACAGCAGCCTGTGCTCTAACCCCCATGTGGTGCTTGCTTGACCCATAAAAACATTTTGTTTCGTGGGGGTGCAGATGAGTTCTTTAGCAAAATCTTCCATCGATGGCTGCGCCTTATTTCCTTACACGTCTATAAGTTTTTCTCTCTTATAAAATAAAATGTTACCTTTGATTTAAAAAGAAAGAGCACAAGGGTATAGCAGCATAAACAACTAGGACTTCAGAGGCCACGAGGCTTTCTACATCTTGTCAGAACCAGGCTTTGGCCTTCGCCAGTGCTCTGGAGCCTGAGGGTTTCTTAGGGAGCCGAGCATAAACGTGGCCTTAAGACCTCAGTGTTTGGCAAGAGACATCTTCAAGGCTGGAAGGAGGAGGTAAGGACAGAGACCCATCCATCTGTGTTCATGCAGGGTGCTCAATATCTATAAGCCCTGGTTTTCCCACTCATAAAATGGGAATAAGACAACATATCTCACAGGATTTTTGAGGCAGTGTAAATATATGAGTTGAAACCCTCAGTACAAGTTCCTGGCACCTAGCGAGTGACCATTTAATGTGCCTCTTGTTTTTCATATCACCACTGTCATCTCTGGGGTGAAGTAGCAAAGAGAGAGAAAGAGAGTTCTGGGAAAGAGAGCTCTGGGGAAGTGACGGAGGAGCTGCGGTCCCCATGGCCCTGGCCATGACTCCACCGGGGAGGGGTGCGGAACATTTCGCTTACCATTAGGTGATCCCGGCTCTTTCCCAGACAGAGCAATGCCATGGCACAATAAAGGCCACCCCCCACAAGATGGCACCATGACCGAACTGCCTGGATCCAGAGGCGACATCTCTGAGCAGCATTCCCATCAGGCCCTGCCAAGCCAGCTCCTGGGGTGCACACAAAGACCCATTCAGGATGACTGGAGTGCTGAAAGCCAGCAGATGAGCCAAGGGGCCAGGGGGAGGGGACGGGGGGGAGCAGCATAGCGCCTGGCACCGGCCCCGCTGGGACCCTCCCCAGCAAGGGGACGTGGAGGGCTCAGGTCCACAACAGCGCCTGCATTCTTTGTTTTCCCTGGGATGCCTTTCTCTGATGGTGGTCCAGGGCACTAAGGACACCAGCTGCCGTGGCTGGGGTGGGATGACCTCCCTGGAGGAGGCTGGGAACCCCCACCCCATAGTGCCAGCCCAACAGGCAGGATATCCAGTGGAGACAGGTCATTACGAATGGGCCCGCTATTTCAAAACGCCTCCTGCTGGGAAAAACGACTGTCAGAAGTTCCCGCCCTAGGAGGGTACTGGCTGCAGCACTGAAGTGAGAAATAAGCTAAACGAGTATCTGGTAGCCAACTGTTTATTCCCCAGGACCTAGAAAGTGGCTCCATGCCCTCAGTTTCAGTTTTCCCATCTGTACAATGGGTCTGGGCAAAGCAATCTGTTGGAATTCAAAGAGTAGCTTCAGTGCAAGAATTTTTAGGTAGCAATTGGTTAATTTTTTTTTTTTTTTTTGAGACAACAGGTAGGCCCTAGACCTAGCCTTCTTCTACGTGGCCTCTTGGATCACCTGGAGTCTAGGGCTCCAGGCAGCATGGCTCTGAGGGCAGCGTCAGACCTGAGGCATCAAGGATATGCTGGTTCTGTCTCTCCCTGAATGATGGAACAAAGAGGCTGTCTCAAGAACCATGATTCTTGGATTTTGATGTATGTAGGATTCCTTCCTTTGCCCTTTCCCTCCTAAAGCCACATGAGGCTGTCTCAACAAGGTGACAAACTGAACATGGGACAGAAAACTGAGCCCATTTTAACCACAGAATTGTAAGACATTTTCTTTGGAATAACAGCATTTCCCAGATGATGCAACTCAGAAGGACTGAAAGGATTTTTCTGTGATCTGAAGATGTTTGTATGTCAACAAATCTTGCTGTCCGCCTTTCCTGGAATGCACAGACCACATTTATTTCTCTAGCTATCTCTCACCCAATGGTAAGATTCAACACAAGAATCGCCCCCTCCTGGAAGCCTTCCCTGACTTCACAGCTTGAATTAGCTCTTCATTGTGGTCTCACAACACCCTGGACACATCTCTCTCTCAGCAATCAAGAAATTATATTGAAATTGTTTGTTTGTCTCTGCCTTCATGGTGGTTAGACTCTATGCTTTATTAATCTTTATAATTCCAGCATCTAATACAGTGCTAGCATAATACAGGAGTTTAATAAGTGCTTATTGAACTAAATGGATGTACATCTCTCTCCAGAGTAGTTAATAGCATAACCCCCCATTCATATTTTACAAGAGTATCCCCTAGCCTTTACTTTCAGGAAGTTCTATCCCATATCTAACCCAATTCTCTTCTGTATACATACACTTCTATTTTGTCTAACCTCCGAAGGCCACAGCTAGGCACCATCTTCATTCTTATTGGAGTAAGACTAGAAATTGTTACTATCACTCAACATTTTTTCTTTCTCCCAAGTCAGCTTTATTTTTTTAGGCTTAACTCAGGAATGAACTTTCAGAATCTCAGCTCCGACAGTTTTTCCTTTTTATAGACAAATAGAAAAGAACTTCCAAGAAGAATTTTGATCAGATAGAGCCTGCTCATTTCAACAAGTTTGTGTAAAGCACCTACTCTGTGCCAGGCTGTTTATGCTGGAGAGAGAAGATGTGCAATAAATCCCTGTCATCAAGAGATCTTTAACCCCAAACAAGGAGTAACGGGGGTACTTAATTTGACCTTAAAAAGCAGCGCTCCACTTTTTGTGATCACTTGGTTAGAACCACCAACTTTTGTGAGTATGTAGAAAAGTCTAGAGTGTTAAAAAATAAAAATTTAAAAAGTTTCCAATTTCTGAGCAACTTGGGAGAAACTGAGTGGCCCAATCAGGGGACACGTTGGGGACCAGTCCGTTCAAAGAAAAGTGCCATGTGTCTGTTGATGTTTTGAAAGAAATCTATTTGCATTTTCACTGCTAAGGAGCCTTCCACTGACCACACATGCAGAAAGCTGGCAGGAGACACTGGTCAGCAACCCCCAAACTGGCAGCCTCCCCCTTTCTGGCCTAGGAGCTCAGGGTCTGCGTGACTTGGAGCAAGTCATCCGGGGACATTTGGGATTCTGATCTAGCGCGCCAGAGGAGGTGGTACAGATAAGGGTCAGACAGAAATCTGGCAGCCTAAATAACATCTGGCTGGTCTGAGGTTTGAGCTCTGGCTCCAGCTGGAAGTCCAGGGCTGGAGAATGGGCAGCCTGCATTTGGAGCTGGCGACAGCAGGTGGCGCAAGAGAGCAGAAACCAACCTCAGTGGACCCTTAAAAAAAAGTATGGCATGAATGTTGCCCCAAACAGAGGCACTATGGTCAAGAAAGTCAAAGGGTACCCTGCTCTCCTCACAGTCCTGAAAAGGTGAATTGCATACACGGAGCACAGAGCCAGAGATGCACATTTATTTCTCAGATAAAGAAAAGGTAGGTCATTGGAGGTTTGGGTAAATATCCTTGGATGGCCAAGGATATTAGGATTTTAGGAAATGCATAAAGAAAATGAAAGAGAAAAATAACACATAAGATTCACTTCAAAAGCAAGATAAAAGCTCCTAGAGCTGAAAGGCTCAAACCACTTTGAGCCTCTAGATAGCTGACGAGCAAGGTATAATTCCCAAATAGTAGCCCCCTCCCTCCAGAAACAAAACAAAAACATAACAATCACAACAACAACAAAAACCTCACCTTGGTAAATCTTTGGAAATCAACGTTTTTAAACAAAACAAAACAAACATGGCAATGCGTTTACGTCTTAAAGCTACCGGAAGAGGTCATCTTCTCCATGTTCCTATATCTGCATAAGCTTGCCTGCAAATCATCCCACTAGAGGAAGAGGGCTATAATAAAGTTCCCCTCCCACACCCAAGGTTCCCTAGTTTCTGTGCCCAAAGGGGTGGAAAGTGTGATCCTACTTATCTATTTACACAACACTATACTAGAAGAAATTTAAGCAATTGAGAATTCTAAGCACTCGAATAAAAGCACCACGCACAAGATATGAGACAACCTGTCTCCTCTAAAAGGTTACATGCAAAAGCAGTAGACTGCTGAGATGTGCAGTAGAAGATTTTCACTCAAACACTTAAGCAGGATGGCTTGGCTCGGGGATATATCTTAGGGAATGCAAAGAGTTTTACTTATTTTTCCATTTGGTTTATTTTCATGTTGCTACTTCTCTCATGGGAAGTAGATGCCTAAGCGCTGATGTATAGAAATCAATTTGCAGTGTTTCCTTAAGTACATATATATATGCCATAGCAAAATGTTACTTTGCTTGAAAAATTGTTGAAACATTTGATGTGTTTGTTCTCAATCAATACTCTGCAAAAAGCATCCGGGTTCACTGCTCAACTAGGACAGCAGACGGATACGGAGTCTGTTCCTGAAGCTACCTACCGCCTGCCAATTTGATGAGACCCCCACATCACAATTGTCCCTATGGCAGACGCCAACAAAGGGCAATGACAGTACATGGAAAGGAAGAATTTGAATTCCCTCCGAGTGAGACCAGAAAGGCTTCTTGGTGAAGGACATTGGAGTTTTTTACCCCTCCTTGCCTTTGGACATGCTGCTTGTTCTGCCTTAAATGCCTTTCCTCAGATCCCTTCGTCCTCTTGCGGGTGAGTTCTGGTCTCCTTCAAGAAGTCCTTCCCACTCTCCCTGATTAGCATCTTGCTCCTTAGAAATCCTATGCAAATCTCACTCCAAATATATGATACAGGAATGATGTTCATGTCTCCATCACTCTTACTATAATATTCACTCAGCAGCTGGGAGATTCCTTTTTTTCTGCTTCTTGGGCTTCCAGATTATTTCCTCTGACTCCCCTCTAAATAGAGCTGCCAGATAAAAACAGAACTGCCCAGATAAATCTGAATTTTAGAGAAACAATTTTTTAGTGTAGTGTGTTTCAAATATTCCGTATATTATATTTTCATTTGTCAACCCAGGCAATCTTGTCCTGAAATCACTGAGTTCATGCCTTGGGGCTCCTCCCTACCCCTCTCCATTAAAGCTGCAGGTGTACTTTGTCAGTGTCTGCCTCCCTTCCTGGACGAAAGCGAAGAAAGGGAGCCCTCCTTGTATGCACTTCTAGTAGTAATCGAAGGTCAGTTTCTGACCTAATTCGTGTTTTTTATCTCCTGTATTAGTTGCATTTATTCAATAGAAATGAAGTTTGTTTCAATTCCATATAATATTGCTTGTTCAATTAATTGTTGAATAGGAGGGTTATCGCTTACTTTTCATTTAAATGTAGCTGAATGAATTGTATGACCATGACACTTTGCAATCTGTTATACCTGTGTTTAATTTCAAAGTATAGCAGGCTGGATGTTGTGACATTTACCTTTTCAGTTTCTTGGGCTCTTTCTACCCCTTCTCTCCTGGAGGAAGCAAGGGTGCGCTAGCCAGGAAGGCAGACATCTGCAGAAACACATCCAATTCCATCAGCGTGCCTGTCATCACGAAACACCTTTAAGTTCAAGTTGCCCACTTTATTTCACTACCTTAGTAAAGGGAGCTTTAAAAATGAAAACAGAAGCATCTTGGATTCCTCTAACAGATCTCTTCCACCAAGACTAACTTTCATCCCACTTATATCCCATCTCCCAGGGTGAAAAGTCACAACAAGGATAATTTATATGAGTGTTGTCCTGTCCGTTCCACTTCATGACACACACAGAAAGTTATAATAATTGCATGACTGGGGTAAGTTGGAAAGAATTTCAGAGATTCTATATGAGGCTTACTGATAAAAGTAATTAATGTTAATTAAAATTAATAAAAATTATTTTAAAAATATAAAATGCAAATATACAAAATATATGAAATACAAGATGTATGTAAAATCTCCTGGTATATTTAGTTCCATTTAGGAACAGCTAATACCTGATTTTAGAAGGTAAAGATAAAAATCACACATACCTACTATGTTATTAGAAAAATACAAAATAGAAGAGCAAATTAAATCAGAAGATGTCTGATATTTTATACTGCAGACAAGGCAAACAACTTCACTGTTAATAAATCATGACTAAAAAATAATCACTCTAATATCAGGACATTTTAACAGGAAGACTCAGGGAATAAAATGTAGTTTAAATACCCCAGAACATTCTCTGGTGGCAGGTGCTATTCACAGAGTTTCATGCACCTAAACAGTCATTACAGACATTAGGAAGTTTACAGACAAAGCCATACAATGAATGTTTAAACAGAACTGAAGACTTCTAAATATTTATCAAACTAATTTTACATACTTTACCACTGTAAGGAGCATACAATCATCACTATCTTGGGACACATCATAAGCCATTCTAGGTACCCTGAGACCACACAGCACCTCTGGGAAGCTCCGCCTTATAGAAAGAGATCACAAGGTGCTGCATCCTGGCACATTTAAAATGAATCAGTACCAAAGAAGATAAATATTTATGTTTTAACTAAATGAAAATCTTCCTGAAATATTAAGGATAATAGGACATTGAGGTAAGTCACCCATGGAAAACGCAGGGATGGCCTTTCTTCCCTAGCCAGCCTGACTATGAGGGAAAGGTCAGCTTAACCATTCTGTTCAATCACACATGCCAGCGGTTTGGGGATGCCGGGCACTGGGGTAAGCATTGGTCCTATTTGGGAGCAGTTTACGGTTCGAAGAATGAGACTAATACATGCACAGAGATGCAAGAGAATCTATTATCATCATCATGTCCACCATCAGAGTCAATGATTAAGAGTCAGGGATTCTTCCCCTCATCCCCCAATTGATGCTCTAACCAGATGCATGTGATTCTATAGAGCATCTTGCTGCCTTTCTCCTGAATAATTCTCTATTCCACAAAAACTTGCTTTAAGTTTGACTCTTAAGAAATATTTTTCTCCCGCTGAGGAGTATGCCACTGTTCTCCTTCTCACTCTCAGCTAGCCCAGATGGTTTCAGTGCTTGGGAAGAAGGGGCACAGCACCACCAGTTTCCATTTTGTGGCTATATTCCTACATGCCTAGAATGTAAACCCAGACGGCTGGAGAGCTGGGTTGAAAACAAACTCAATAGTGTTTAAGGGAAGAGATTTCCCTACACATCCCATTTTCTAGGCCTCAGCAGGGTTTCCTGGAACAGATGACTTTGAAATTGTCAGCCAAACCTGTGCCTCTCAAGAGCCTGTCTTTTTTAGTTTCAACCCTAGAAGGATCACAGTATTGAGCCATGTGGTTTTGTTGACTCTGTCATGGACGGCACATACATCAGGGAGTCCCATCTGAGCCCCCAGCAAAACAAAATTAACTAATGTGCATAAATTAGCACCAAATGTCTCCTCTGTGGAAAAATGCCAAAACCATTCTTTCCTACACCAGATAACTGACCATCCCCCAGTTCCCATCAGATCCTTTCTTCAACAATGACCCACATCTCACCTCGCTTTGTGTTTATTTTATTGTTTACCAAATGATTGCAAATGCATTTCCTCATTTGACCTTTGACATTGGGGAGGCATATCATGTAGAAGCTTTATTTTCATTATATAAATGAGAAAAATAGAGCTCTGTGGAGTTAAACGACAAGCTCAAGCCACACAGCTAAATCTTGAAGGGGCAGTTGTGGACTAAGATCTTCTGGCTCTGAATCCAGTATTCTTTCCACTACACCATAACCAGACAGAGGCAACAGGGAAAACATTTGAGAAGACTAACGTTGAAGGGGAACTTCTTTCTTTGTTCTTTCAGCCATGAACACAATTCATCAGAAGTCTCTGACAAAAGTATCATAAATGTCGCCTTTGGTGCACAGTTTGATTCTAGGAAAAGCCACGCACGTATGTGAACACACAAACACATTCATATATCATAAAACGTACAAGGGGAGGACCCCCCAAAACCAGAATTTATTTATTAAATTTAAAACTGCTCATTTATTCTTACATGTTTAAGCTTTAGTCACCAAAGTACTCTTCACTGCTCAAAACCATTTTTGAACTCATCAATATTTATGCCTTTTAGTGATTCTGCTGGTTTTTTGCTTCACCTTTTCCACATCCGCAAAATGTTTCTTTGAGGACTTTTTTCATCCAGGGAAACAAACAAACAAAAAAAGTCCCTCGGGGTGAGCTCAGATCAATAGGGAGGAATTATGCTGTTTTTGGTTAAAAACTACTGAACACCCAGGGTGGCGTGGGCAGGTTTTTGTGTAAATCACCCATCATGATATGGGCAAAAGCACTGAAAGAATCTCCAAAAAAAAAATTCACTAAAGCCTAACACCGCCTCTCACATCAATGTGAGCTGGTACACTGATGCTGATGGGTTCCTACCTATCTAGTGGGGGAAATCTGCACTATAAGGGGCTAACCCTCCAAAAGAGAATTATGAGTTTTGGGGGGGATCTCCCTTGAATTATCATCCCAGTATTTGAAACTCTTTCCCATGTTCTGCATTGTTCTTGTTCTCAATGCAGTAAGAGACTGGAACATAGTAGAAGTTCAATAGCTATTTGTTGAGTAAACAAATTAATGCTTATTTCTCTCATGGCTACATTTTATTTTTACATCTCAGGATCGTTTTTCTGTTTCAGTCTGTCCCATATCCTAGCTGCCCCCACCAACCTTGCTGCAGCACTGGTACAGGCTCAGCTTAAGAGGATACCATATACAGCCAAATGAATCAGAGTCACATAGAAATAAAACAACAGTCCCTATTCTGTTGAAACACAACCTGTACATTCTAGCTTCAGAGGTGATTGGAGTAAATGAATGCTTTAATTCTTTAGGACAGATAATCCTTTGAAATAGATCTTCAAATCTCATTTTATAAATGAAAGAATATAAGCTCGGAGAAATTCAGTAACCCATCAAAGATCACACAACAGGCAAGTGACAACAAAGATCTCACAACAGGCAAGTGACAGGCAGAATTTGAATTCAGTTCTGACTGCTCAGTTTACTGTTGTGTATCTAGTGTCTGGCATGGTAACTGAGCTCTCTGGTATTAATACTGCTTGAAGGTGTGTTGTATGAGGGAGATCCAAGAAAACCCAGAATTTATTTATAAAAAAGTGTGCATTTATTCTTACGTGTTTAAACTTCAGTCACCTTCAAAGTACTCTCCGTTTGATGCACCACACCTATCGAGTCACTTTTTCCACTGCTCAAAACAGTATTTGAACTCCTCAGTTTTGACACCTTTTAATGCCTCGTCCATGTTGGGGGTTCACTTCTTCCACATAGGCAAAACATTCCCCTTTGAGGACTTTTTCATCTGGGGAAATTTTTTAAATGTCACTTGGGGCAAGATCAGGTGATAGGGAAGGTGGGGCACAGGAGTCATGCCATGTTCAGTCAAAAGTGCTGAATATTCGGGCAGGTTGTTTGTGTAAATCACCCACCATTAAATGGGCAAATGTATTGAAAGAATCCTCAAAAAACATTTCACTGAAGCCGAACGTAACCTCTCACAACAACTCTAGCTGGTACACTGGAAACTGCCTACGGTTTCCTAGAACACTTACCTAGCAGAGGAAGCCTGTACTACAAGAGGCCTGCCCTCCAAAAACTAATTCGGGTTTTCTTTGAGTGCCCCCTCATACAGTCTACTTGAAGACCTTTATACTGGATATTTAAGCTGCCTACCCGGCCCCAGATATCTGCTTGGTGATGGCTAACTCACTCACTTTCTCTAAGGTTTTGCTCATACTTTACTCAATGAGTCCTTCCTTCACCACCCTAAATTGCAACCCATTCATTCCCCCACCTCCAACACTCTAGATCCTGTTTCCTCTCCTTTGCTGTTTTTCCGTAGGACATATTACTATATCTAACACATAACATTTAGCTATTTTTTATGTTTGTGATTATTGTCTAAGGAGACTTTGCTATGGGACAGATTTTTGTTTTTTTAAACCCACTGATGCATCCTGAACACTGCAAATACCACAAGGAATATAACAGGTATTCACAAAATATTTGCTGAATTGAAAGAATAAATGAATGGTAGCCACTCAGTCAGTGTTTGCTGACTGAATGAAGAATCAAGACTCCTTGCCTTTTCTAAGCCATCCTATGCATAAATTCCAGTTGTTAAACGCTTCCTGCATGCCAGGCCCAGAGATACATAGGTGATCTCATCCAATCAGCAGGCAAATCCTCTGAGATGGAGAATTGGATCTCACATTACAGATGAAGATATGCAGGTTTGGAGAAATTAAATTAAATTAGCCAAAGATCATACAACTTGCAAATGAGAGAGGCAGAATGTGAACCCAGTTCTAACTCCAAGGCCTGGAGGTTATGTTCTACAGCAGTTCTCAGTGCATTCACATCTAGAAGGATGCTTGCTGCCCCCATAAAATAAATTTTGCCCCATCTGAGAAGATAAGTTTTAGCCATTCATAGTTAATACTATTTTCTCATTAGACTCAGGTTAAACTCAATAGCCTTCCATTACCTGAGATGAGGTTGGTATTTTCTCTACTGCTATGGAGCTGGACAGGAATGCCTGTTGCTGAGCCAAGCCCAGTAATTTACATTTCTAATAATTCAAGAACTTAATTAGTATCATGGCCTTAATCAGGTGTGCTGCAAACACAGTTGATGTCATCAGAGCTTACTTAATTAGTCTGAAGGAAGAAAAAAAGTTTTTTTTAACAGTCTGAGTAAGTCTCCACTGGTATAAAGGTGAAGGGCCTCAGGGGTTTGTGGAGGAGAAAAGAAACTAACTTTAAATATGGATTCTGTGATTAAAGACTTCTTTTTACATTACCTAGGAAAGGTTTTTGAAACTGTAACATTACTGAAATAAAACATGGAAGTAATCAAGTGTCCATTTCAACCATTTTTTTTTTTTTTTTTACAACCTTGAGGTATAATTTATGTATCCTAGCATTCAGCCATTGGAAGTATACAATTAGATTATTATTTGTAAATTTGTAGAGCTGCTTTTAAAACATTTCTATGACCCCCTCAAAATTTCCTCAAGACTGTTTGCTGTCAATTCCTTCTCCTGCCCTACCCCTCCCTACCCAATGGAATTCCAGGCAATTGGTGATCTGCTTTCTTTGTCTATAAATTTGTCTTTTCTGGACATTTTATGTAAGTGGAATCATACAATATGCATTCTTTTGTATCTTGTTTCTTTCAGTTAGTTCTTTCCACAAGTTTTTGAGGTTCATTTATTTCATAGCAAGTATCAGTATTCTCTTTTTATTGTTGAATAGTATTTCATTGTATAGACATACTCCATTTTGTTCATTCACTTATCAGCTGATGGACATTTGGGTTATCTTCACTTTTTGGTTATTATGAATAATGCTACTATGAACATTCATGTACAAGTCTTTATGCAGGAATGAATTTTCATTTCTGTTGGGTAGATTCCTAGGAGTAGAATTGTAAGTCTTATGCTAAGTTTCCATTTAATTTTTAAGATACTGCCAAACTGCTTTCCAAAGTGGTTCTTTCATTTTACATTTTCACTGGCGACAGATGAAAGCAATCATTGATTTTTGAAATTGCTTTAGATGGTAGAATTGAAAGTCTTCAACCTTTTACATTTAGTCTTTGAACTGTAACCTTGCAAGAATACTGAAATACCCAAATCACACTATATACTGTTAAAGAAAAGAAATTATGGGAAATTAATGGAAATAAATGAGTAAATAAGAGAAGGGATTTGTAGCAAGTAAATGTTCTCAGGGATGATATTTTCAGCTTTCATTTGCTCAGAAATTAAATCAATCTATTAAATAAAATAACTCTCCATAAAGATCAGTTAGATTTGCCATACAGATTGCTCATTTATTCAAATTTACCTTGAGATTTATATAACAAAGGCACTGGTTTTATTTATTTCATTTTTTCTTCCTTTATCTCCATATCTTGGAGGGAAGGAACATTTTATAGGCTTCATCCAGTTTTAATATTTACTATAAAGTTGGGTTCAGCCCGTTTACACATGGGAAGCTCCAAATTGTTTCATTTTGTTCAAGATCTTCAGATAAAGCTTCTGATAAGATATATATCACCAAGATGATGCAGCCAAGCCAACTTCTAAGATGCAAATTTAGTTTGGGAATAAATTTAGGCATTCTATTCCACAGTTAACTAATTCATTCATTTATTCTGGAAAACATTAATATGTTCCTTAAGATACCAAGAGTACTAAGAAAGGGGCCATGTCTTCAAGGGAGCAACAGGCATGTGAATGAATACTACAGTAAAGTATTACAAGTGCTATTTTCAAAATGAATACAGATTGAAGTGAGAAGTCACACAAAAAATGGAATACATAGGAAAAATCATCATACAAGAGGTAATTCTTGAGTTGCTATGTAAAAGACAAGTAGTTGTTTGCCAGAGAGCCAGACCCCGGGTGAGGAAGCGGTCATCTTAGCTAGATGCTCTAGTGGGAGCAAAGGCCTGGAGCTGTGAAACAGCAGAAAATGTTCAAAGAACTGCAAACTCCTTCAGTTCAGTGTGGTTGGAGCACCCAGGGGACAACTGAGTGGATGAGGAAGAAGAGGAGGGCTGGCCAGGGCCTTATTTGTCTTAGCAAAGGGACTAAGTTATCCTATAGAGACTTGGGCGCTGTTGTAGGATTTTCTGCAGGCCCTGACATTATAAGATTTGCATTTTCTTCAGTTTATTTGGAATGTAGTAAAGAGAATAACTTGGAGTCCAATTTACAGCAGCCAGGCTAGACGTTAGAAATAAGGCAGCAGCAGTAGAGGTAATGAGCAGGCATAGGATATAAGGAATGTTAGAGGGTATCTAGAGTAGTAATTTGGGGTAGATTACACAATCTGAGGTCATGTTGCAAACTTTTAGGTCCCATCAGCATGATTTACAGGCCTGGACTTTAGCCTAGGAGCCTTCATTTTAAGCATTCCAAGTGATTGTAATGCAGCTTGATTGAGGGTGCAGATCTCCTCTTGGATAAGGAGAATCTAAAGACTCGTAGTACAGAACCACTGATTCTTGAGCTACCAATGGAACCAGGGAGATCAGGGGAGTTCTAGGAATCTGTAGACTCTTAAATGTGGGGTCAACCTTGTCACTAGTCTTTACTAAATTGATCATTCACTCTTGCCCAGCTAACTTTGGAAAAGAAAATTGCAATTCAAAGAAAAACCAACTATAATTAGTCAACACAAGCAACTAAATGTAATCAAAGTTTCTGTCCATGTGTAATATTCCCAAGAGGCCATCTCATTCTCATCTAAAGCAAATTTATATCTCACCACACAGATAAAGAACAATATTTCTGTGAATTAACTCAGTACAAAGATGCTATTCTGTTTTCAGTATATCTCCCCCTTCTATCTGTCTGTCTGTCTACCTATTTTTGAGACTTCAGTACTGTCTCTTTTATACTATAAACTCCAAAAGGGTAGAAGCTGTATTTGTCAAAAATCATATTGTTCTGCTGTGCCTATAAAAAATAAGTACAAAATAAATGCTTTGTGATGATGAATCTGCAAATATGTTGATGCTTTATTTGCATATAGCCATAGATGCTGAATATATAATTTGTGTATTATGCCAATTTAAGAGAATGGAGACTGTGCTGTTTTGTTTTGCACAACATTTTTAAATGCGAAAACACCAGAGTAATAAATTAAACATTTTAATTAAGTGCTGTGGCATACTATTAGTAGACTTCACTGTTACATGGCTCAGATAACCGTGTGTCAAATAATGTCCTTATTAAACATCTACATTAATTACAAGCCTAATAGAACATGGTTTGTCTATATATAATCAATTTTTGTTGTGTCCCCAAACAGGAATTATAAATATTGACTACTAAAATTGCCTACATTTACTGCCTAATTTTTTCATGCCAGGTATTAAGTGTTTTGCATTAAAGTTTTATTGAATGTTCACACTGACCTTAAATACTTGATACTATTAATAGCTCCATTTTACAAATGAGAAAACTGAGGTTTAGAACAGTTAACTAAATATGGCTAAGCCCATGTGATAAGCAATTAAGGAGTAGGAATTCTGGGTTGAGCTAAGGGGGTTCATAAAATCATCCCATATTATTTCTCAAATTTCCATTCAATATAAGCAATGAAAGAAGTTAATTTAATGAAATGGAAAATGAAGAACCAGCTGGGCATGGTGGCTCATATCTGCAATCCCAGCACTTAGGGAAGCTAGGGCAAGAGACTTGCTTAGCCCAGAAGTTCAAGACCAGCCTAGGAAACTTAGTGAGATCGCATCTCTACAAAAAACAAAAAAAAAAATAGCTGGGCATGTGATGTGGTTCTGTAGTCCCAGCTACTCAAGAGGTTGAGGTGGAAAAGTTGCCTGAGCCCAGGAGATTGAGGATACAGTGAGCCCTTGATCATGTCACTACACTCTACCCTGGGCAACAGAGTGAGAACTCAACAGGAAGAGGAAGGAAAGGGAGGGGAGAGGAGGAAAGGAAAGGGAGGGGAGAGGAGGGAAGGGAAGGGACAAAATCTGGAGTATAGAAAATCCTACCTCCCAATTGTTGTCTTCAGGAATTATCAACTAGAAATTTACCCTGCCTGTCTTTTAGTGGTGGGATGGTCAGTATTTAACATGCTGATTTGCAGGGAAGGAAACACCTCGATTTGTAGTGTTTGCAGATTTCCATGGTGTAAATATTCTTACTAACCTGCCATGACTGAAGGTAGGGTTAGGAAAAGATCATGCATACAACTGGCTTGCATGAGTTGCTGAGAGCAGGTTCCAGGATGCCTCTGTGCCTGTTCTCTCCTAAAGATCAAGTTTCTCATGGTCTCTGTACAAGTCCCAGAGAGCTTAGACCAAAAAGATACTTACCCTTTTCTGTGGAAGGAACTAGTATGGGGGAAAGGGTGGTGCTCAACTATCTACATCAGAGTGTTGGAATGTACATGCCACCAGGCTATTTTTAATTAAAAAGTGATGACAGTTGAATATATTCCCTGACTCTGCAGCTAATAACTTACTGACCTGGACCTCACTTGCTAGACCCACTCCTGAAGTCAGACTGCATTAGTCCCTGTGGGGCTTCTATTATTGGCTAGCCGTCTAACAGATGCAGGTCTAACCAAATCCATGTCTAATATGAGCATGCAAATTGGGAGATAAAAGGGAAAATTTTCTGTGCTGAATCACAATCTACAGAGGGAGAAGTGGGCATAAGCAGCTGTCTGGAAGACAGAACTCCAAAAGGTCATTGTCATGAAAGTCCTGTGCAGCACAGGATTAATTCTGTCCCCACCCAACATTCATAGCTGTATCTTTTGACTATTCATTTCTCACATTAAGGATATTCGCCTGGCTGCCCTGTTATTAAGGCAGCATGTGTATTGATTAAAACATGGATTTTGCAATCAGATACACCTGGAACATTTTATCTGCTTCCAATATCATTTAATCTGCATTATTACTATGCCCATTTGACAGCTAAGAAAACTGAGTCACAGGACATAAGTGGAAGTTCCTGAATTGAAACCAAAAT
The DNA here is from genome assembly GCF_000164805.1 of Carlito syrichta. NCBI lineage: Eukaryota > Metazoa > Chordata > Mammalia > Primates > Tarsiidae > Carlito > Carlito syrichta. Next base: position 344,439 of record NW_007246070.1, read on the forward strand.
AGGCTTAATTTTAAGGCCTGAGCTCTTTACCAATACACTTTAAGTCTCTCTTCCCTGGTGACCACTTTCCTCTCCTTTCACTTCAACAGTCACACTCATGTCTTCTCCTAAGAGCTTGCCGATTCTGCTCCTTCAACCTGGAAAAGTACCCCCTCTCCCTACCTACATCCTTTAAACCCATTCAATTCTAGCGGCTCTTTAAGGCCCTAATCAAGTCCCAACTTTCTTGTAAAGTTTTCTCAGATGCTTCTAACCCAAGTAGATATACCACTCATATTGTACGCACTGGCTCTATACAATCGGCATTAATTTTGCCTTGCCTCAGTTGTTTCCCGTTTTGTAACTTGTTTGGCTTCTTTTCTGTTCTAAAATGTAAATTGTCATAGGCAGAAATTGTGTGTAAACTTCATAATGCTAAGCTCTAGGTAAGTGCTTAAATATTTTTAAATTAATTAACAATACAGTGACCATAGGTCTATTGATGGAATGAAGCTCAGAATTCTAGAACTGGAAGGAAGATTCAATATTTTTGAAGGCTTACTACATGCTTAGTCCTAAGTTAGACATTTGACATATATGATTTTATTTAAACTGATATGGCTGATATTGTGACAGACTTTTTTTTTAAAGGCCCAGCGAGGTTAAGACATTTGTTAACACCACATTATTAGACTATGGCAGCACTACAACTTAAATCTAGACCAGACTGACTCCAAAGCCCACACCACACTGCCCCCTAGATCATTACTGCCTCTGTGGGTGCATTTACCCCCATAAATTCCCAGGGCATGGGGATCGTAGCTAGCTCAGAAAGAAATTCCAGATGGTCACTTGGTAAAATGTTCTAGGTTCTGTTCTGTTAACTATAATATTTAGAAAGTTGTTCTTCATGTCTGTCTTAATTCACTCCTGCTTCCATTTCATACCATTTCTCTATGTTTTGTAGTCAAGAAGATCGACAGTATCTGGCTACCATTTCCTAGGCAATATTCCTTTTTAGACTAAAAAATGTCTATGATATCATCTCAACTCTTTTTTCCAGAGTATAAAATATAGCCACAGGCCTCTTGGAGTAGAGGTTGTCCTAACTGATAGGCTTACCTACCCAGACAGGATTACAGCTGTCAGCAGGGAACATTAGTGAGAACCACCAGCAGGATGTGATAATCCATGGTCAGAAACTCTTGGATCAAAGATTCATGCTGAAACCAGCCGTCAGAGCAGAGAAACAAAGTTCATAGAAGAAAAAAATGATATTGGGAACCACGTGCCTCCCAGTTACCTGCCATCACAACTGGACTTTAAATACACTTGGAGCCAGGATATGGGGTGGGAGAATGTAGAAATAAGGCAAGTAGGCCATGGCAGTTACTAATTTGGGGAAACTAAGGATTGGCAGGCAGCCCCCATCCCCTGGCATCTGGGGAACAAGGGCAGCTGCTCAGTGAACATAAAAACACAGTGGAGACCAGAGGAGGGGAGCCTTTCAAAGGAGAATGCTAAATGGAGCCCAGTGGCTAAGAAAGACGTTGCCAAGTGTCACACTGAAAACAGGAAAGCTTTCCTGGGCCCTGGATGTGGAGGCCACGGAACAATGGAAGGGGAAGGCTGTAAGGAAAATAACAACTTCTCGGAAGCCTGTGCTAACCGGGTGAAATCCCTTCTGCAGTTCTTACAGGAAGCAAAAGAAATAGCAGTCCAGCCCCGTGGGCTCGTCCCCCATGCTGCACCCCCTCTCACGCTGCGTGTTGGTTCAGGAAGGGCAGTGGTGTGGCCAGCTCCCTGAAAGGGATTTCGAGAACAAAGCCTGCGCCATTTACCTGCAGATCAAAGTTTGCTCTTAATAACATGTGTGTGTTGGAGAGGGCAGAGAGAGGAATGTTGCCCCTGCGCTCCATTAAAAAGGGATTATGACTGTCTGACCAGGTAAGCAGTGTGATCTGCGAACAGAAACTTGTCCTTTGGAAGTGGGGCTGTGGCAAAACAAAAGCCTTAAGAGACATAATCAGCAACCGTTCACTGCAGCAGGGTGGTGGCGCGGTGTCTGTGTTTGTGCGTTTGTGCAAGGGCGTGTGCAATATTTTCTGCTGTTGCTAAGATGGTTTCCCCCTTCACTGGCCTCTCGCCCAATCAAAAGGTAGCTGCTCCTCATTGGTTGCCTAGCTTTATCGAATGACCATGACGAGCTGGAGTGGAGCCCACCTCATTGGCTTATTCCTGTGGCCCATTGTCAGGGGAGAGCAAATCAGACACCTAATCAATATTTTGTGAAGTGGCACTAGACTCCCAGCTAAATTTGCATTAAATTTCTCCCTGTCTGTGCCTTTGCACTCAGATAAGCATCATATTAACTTCGGGGATAGAGAGAGAGGCAAGCAATCAAACACTGTCATCCTTCAGCCATTTTGGATGTATTCCTGAGTCTAGGCAAAAATCTTGGAATACCAAACGTGCAAAAGAGGACGTTATAAACAAGATGCAAACCTCCTGATCAGAAATATATTTTACTAGGTTAGATTAGTGGTGGCCCTTCTAGATGAAAACCTTGAATGAATGAATTCCTTCCTCCCTCCCTCCTTCTTCCCTCCCTTCTTCCTTCCATCTCGCCTGCCTGCCTTCCTGCCTGTCTGCCTTCCTATCAATATTCATTCAATCATTATTTATTGAACACCTACTCTGAGTCAAGTTCTATGGTAGCCCTGAACACATCACTGTGCCAGGCAATGGGCCATTCCATAGCAAAGAAGGGCACTACAGGGTCAGGGTTCATCATGTTTTAAACCATCTGGCTCTAAATATATAAAATAAAATAAAATAAAAGGGTTTTGGTTATTACCCATGGGACAAAATGAAACCCAAATTTCAAAGATGAATGTCCCCTCATGGCAGATACAGATTCTGAGTGAAAAATGGTCTAGTGGCCAGGGTTTCCCTAGAATTCTATACAAATATCAGCTAAAATGTGGATAGGTAGCGATCCTGAGGAAGAGAGGGGAAAAAAAAAAACTGGGTGTGAATATAATTCCTGTTTTTCACAGAGAAAACAAGCAATCAGGAAAGAAATTCCACATACCTTATACCTACCACCACTTGGCAACTAGCCTACGCCTGCACCCTTTCCTCTGTGCCCCTTCTTGCTGTAATGAAACAATGAGGCCGTGTTTCTATCAAGACCAACACTTTCACTTGTGCACTAGCCCCATCCCCATTCACTGACTCAATTCTCCCACAGTTTTTGCCTTGTCTTCTTACATTATCAGATTTTCAAATTTCCCCTCTCTTCTGGTCATTTTCATTATTCTTTTTTTTTAAATGCCGCAATACCCTTCATCATAAAAAGAAAAAATACAACTCTCTGTAAATCCAAGGTGAACGCTCAGCTGGCACACAAAAGTACTATCATGGTGATTGTCAAAATATCGAAGCACTTCACTTCTGGGTGTATTGGTGAGACTGTTACCCTGAACCTCCCACGTACCTTGCTTCCCATCTTTTTTTAACCTAGCCTCTCCCCTAGGGCTTCCTGGACATCTCATAATCCAGCAAAAAAAGAGGTGATGCCTGGATTAGCAGGGCCCTCCACGATCCTGTTCCAGACTATCAGTGCTTATGTCATGGTAATTCTAATATCATCCCTCTGCTTAGACCCTGCATTTTCTTGAAGTAATTCCCTTTCACCTCACTACTTTCCTCTCCTTTAGCCTAAAACCCTTGAAAATTGCCTGTTCTCACTGTCTCCATTAATCTTACTCTCTTCTTTTGAACCCATTCCAGTCAGGTTCTGTTTCCAATCATCACATCACAGCTATTTTCCAGGATCACGGCTTTGCTCAAGGTTATCAGTGAACCTCCATTTTTCCAATACAAAGATCAATTCTTAGTCCTCATCTTATTTGGTTTATTAGTGACCTTTAACACAGTCGATTATTTCTTTTTCTTAAAACATGGCTACTTCTTTACTTTCTTTCTTGTCTCTGAGACTCCAGTCTCTCCGTCCTCCTTCAATACATCAGTCTGCCTTTTGTTCTCCTTTGCCAATTCCTTCTCATCTTCCTGATGTCTAACACTGAAGTAGTCTAGGGTGCAGTCTCTGGAACCTCACCTTCTCTGCTTTCTGTACTCACTCTCTGGGAAGTTTCTCCTAATCCCTTACCATTGAATATCATCTATACTCAAATGATTGCCAAATTTCTATTTTCTGCACCGACATTTCCTCTGAAATCTAGACTCATAAGTAATTGTCATTCTGCACCTTCACTTGAGTATCTAGTATACATCTCAAATTTATGTTGTATAGAACTGTATCCTTGATCTTTCCCTCAAAACGTCTCCTTTTTTGCCCACAGGATCCCTCGTGTCAATAAGTATCTCCATTTTAAAGGTGAAGCTGGAATTCTGTGGCTCAGAAAAGTTGAGTGCTTTACTCAAGGTATCATAGTAAGTAAAAACCTGAGATTTAAACGATGGTCTATGTGGCTTCAATGCCCATGCTTTTACCATAGCCATATCATCATGTGCCATTCTCATTATTATCTTAACAAACTCTAAAGATCACTGAAAAGTGAGAAGTTGGTTCTCTGTCCTTGGTCTATGGATGAGCATGGTGGGTTCCAAAGAGGCTCAAGGTCAAGCAAGGGGAGGAAAACCCCAGTTGTCTGCTCCCCTCTCCCAATATGTTTCAGTTAATATCTCATGTTACCTTGCCATATTTTTCTTAGCTAAATAGGTGATTTAAACCTGTTCACCCTTTGAGTTCCAGAACAGATTTTCTAAAATTTATATAATCTCATAGTTTTTATAGTTTGCAAATCACCTTTCTCATATACCCTGCTTTACATTGTCAATTCCCCATCTCCTGAAACATAACACTACTTTCTGAACATGCTCTCAAGTCCATGGGAAGCTGGGTCTAATCTTTTGATGTCAAATTTTGATCAAGTCTTTATTTATAATATGAAAAAAATCTAAACAAATTCAAAAGTGTGCACATGTATATGCTGACATAATCTAATAAAGAACAATATCCTATATGGAGGAAATTCCCTAGATTTCATGGTATTATTGAGAACGAATTTTTTGGGGGAGTATTTTGAGAATAAAGAATCATGACTTACCCCAATTATCATCAAAAATGCCCCCTTTGTCAGTAGTCTCTGTGCCGAATGATTCATCTTTGGTCCAAGGGAGAGCTGAAGAGGAGAATCCTACTGAAGAAATAAAACAATAGAGTGACAATGTGTAGCCCCTGCTGAAAGAAGACTGATCTTCTAAGGTAAACATGAAGCCCCAGGTGGCCAAGCGAATTAGAAAAATGTCTAGTTATTAGGAAACATATAACTTCATTTCAGTTCTAAAAAATATATATTACCAAAAAAAAGCTCTGCAATGGGGTCAGCTTCATGGACTGAGTAAATGAATGAATGGTCAGTCACTCAACAAGTATTTCTGTTGTTTTCAAGCCACTGTTGTCAGTGTTACAAAGGCAAATCCTTTATGATACTCTCTATTATAAGTACAAGTTGTAGGTACATAGCCGCTTTGACTGAACTTTGCTCTTAGACACTTCAGCACTTGTGTACCTGCACATTCTGCTGAAGAAAATTCCCTCCTGGGACAATCATGGTTAGAGAAATTATAGTAATGCGTCTTTTTAGTACATTCTACAGAAAGAATTTTGACACCTATAAACATACAATAGTGACTAATGAAAACAGGTAAGCCTCTTTGATCATACGCTACTTAGAAGATATATCTTGAGATATAGACAAGCCCAGTGGTTGCACAAGCTAAGTAACCTTAGAACATAGTCCAGGAATCTAAATAAGTATACATATTTTTTTAAAGTTTATTAACTCTGGGTTGGTTTGCTAAAACTGATCGTGTAGCTTCAGAAATCAATCAGTCTCCTTGAGATGGAAATACCCTTGAGATACAATCATCAGATGCTGCCACATTCATATAGTTGACAAACATTCTTCTAAGTATCTTCCACATGTGTGATCTGTGATCATAAAATTTCTGAGGAAAGCATTAGAGTTACCCCCTCCCCCTTTTTTAGGGTGAAGGTTCTTATTCTTCAGCATTTTATCAGTGTTGAATGTAGAAAGAAATCTTGTGCAAAGTCCAAAATGGAAATCAATGGTCTCACAAATGAAAACACTGCTATAGACTGAAAAAAGGTTACAAGAACCAAGGGCATGTACACTGGGGACCCACAGACCCACATGATGCAGAGTGGAAAGGACCTGGGTAGGTCCTGCCTGCTGCTCTTGGACTCCCATGAAGCCTGTAGGGCTCTGCAGAGAACAGTTTGAAGACCATAGACAAAGCCTACGTACTTATTTCTCAGAGAAAAAAAATTGAAACCAAGAAAGACAAAATGGCTTCTCCAAAATCATATAACCAGCTATTGACGAGCTGGTACTAGTTTTCTGATATCCAATAGAGCACTTTTCCTCATCCCAGACTCCTCTTAATTTCAGAGCCTACTGCAGTCTCCATTAGCAACATTTCCTCTCTATTTCTGGCAACCACAGCAGGCCACGCTGGGTCAGAGCCACCCAAGCCCATTTGTCAATGCCAGTCTCCCACCAGGCAATGCTAATCCCAGTGTTTGGTCCTGGTCTCTAGCACTTATTCTCTTGTAATTTAATAGCTGATGTATATAAACACACCATAACTTAAGCACAACTTGGTCAGTGAGTAGAGCCCAGGCGTGCATGCATGCTGACTCATAAGGCAAGAAGAAGCTAGTTTAAAAACGTCTAGTCTTGTTGGTCTCTGGCAACAGGTATATAAATATTGCAATTGCTACAGATAGCTTTATTTATTTATTTTTATTTTAAAGATGTGGGGTGCAATTCAGGGTAAGGTATACAAATGTTCATTATGCAGGTATCCGTGATGATGAGGTGTGCCCCTCCCTCCCCTGGCAGTTTCCCTCAACTGCCAATCCCACCTTTCCCCCTCCCCCAGCAGTTTCCCACTACTTCCAATCCCTTTCTTATAGTATGATAATTGTTCAAGGTCCACTTATGAGTGAGAACATATGGTACTTTGTTCTTTGTTTCTGTGATACATCACTGAGTGTGAGCTACTCTAAATCCATCCAAGTTGCTGTGAAGTCCATATGTTTGTCCATCTTTATGGTTGCATAATATTCTTTTGTGTGTATATATATATATATATCATATTTTTAAAATCCAGCTTCGATGGGCAGCATGGTTCGTTCCATGTTTTTGCTATTGTGAATAAAGCTGCAGTAAACATGCATGTGCAGGTATCTTTTTTGCAGAATGATTTAAGATCCATCAGGTATATTTCCAATAGGGGGATTGCTGGGTCATATAGAAGGTCAATTTCTAGTTCTTTCAGAAATCGCCACACTGTCTTCCAAAGAGGTTGCACTAGTTTGCAATTCCACCAGCAGTGTAGAAGCATTCCTTTTTCTCCATATTCTCACCAGCATCCGTTGTTGTTTGTTTTATCAATGATGGCCATTCTTACTGGGGTTAGGTGATATCTCAATGTGGTTTTGATTTGCATTTCTCTGATGATTAGTGAGGTTGAGCACTTTTTCATGTGTACAGACAGCTTTTTGTAACTCTTAGTTACAAATATTCCTCAATCCCATAACAATTTTAACAAAACTTATTCTACCCCATTTGGGCGAGGTGGGACCATTTGAGGCCCAGTGGGTTGGAGTTATTTTAGATTTGAGTCAGGGCTTGATAACTCCGTGGGACGGGCTGGGGGCAGGATGGTGAGAAAACCTTTTGTGGAACACCATGACAACCGTATTGACTGAGTGTGGTTATGACTTTTCCAGCTATCTTCTTGAGACAGACACAATTCCCAAGAGGCCACACCCTGACAAGATCTGAAAGCAAGATGTGAAAGTTCTGCAGCAGAAGTCGCAGCACAATCTGAGATGTGTGTTGTTTTCCTTTCTTACAGAAATCTGGTTGTGGTCATTTTGTTAGACTAACAGGTTGTATCTCCCTCTTTGTAACAGTCTAGAGCCTTGTTACTCAATTGTGGACAAAGGCATCAGCATCACCTGGGAGTTGGTTAAATAGACAGCACACCAAACTTCACAGAATATGACCCACTTAATCAGAATCTACATTGTAACAAGATCCCCAGATGAGCTGTATGCACATTAAATCTAGAGATTAAGACCATGACTCTCTGGCTTCACCATTAGTTTTATCTGTAAAATTTCAGTTAGCAGAATACCTTGGTTTTGGACATTTAAGTAGAGAAAGAAAACATCCTGATAAAATCCAAAGCTTCCTTAAAGTGAGTTCTCTTTTTGCCCCAGCAGGATCACTTCCTCCTTTGTTTCCTCTAAAACCTGTTGGAGAATAATTTTCTTTGAATCATCAGTGGGGACATAAAGGGGGGTATACATTGTGGACTATGATAACTGCTGGTAAATATGTTTGACATTAAAGAAGCTCTCCTTTATGTCTAGACATTCAGTTAACCACCTAGTGCTTTTGATTTCACCTCCTAAATGATTTTCTGATCTGAGTTCTCCCTTTTATCCCCACGTCTCTGCTTTAGATCAGGTCCTTATCATCTATACCATAGACATTAAAATAGTCTTTCAACTGCCTAACTGGCCTCCTTGTCATAATTTGTTCTCATCCAATGCATCCTCCAAGCTGCCATCAGAAAGAACATTCTCCAAGGAAAATCTGATCATATTACCTTCTTGTTTAAAGTTGTCCAAAGATATCTGATAAATTCAATATGTTCAAGTATGTCATGCAGTTTTTGGTCATGTGCTTTTTGCTACTCGCCCAATGCCATATCTTACACTTTTCTACTTTGATTGCAAACAGCCGTCACACATGTTCCATGCCTCCCCCTTCGCCCAGGCTGCCTTTCTGCTGGGAATACTCTTTTCTTTCTCTCTCAGATAATCCTCTTCTTTTAAGACCACGTCATTCTTTCCATCACCTCTGTGAAGCTCTTCTTGACCTTGACTCTCTACCATGGATGCAGGATTCATCATCTTCAGAGACTGGTAGCACTTCATGCTTGCTCTATTAGTAGTGCTTTCACTGAACTCTAGTGTCTGTAAACATGTCTTGATCCTTTCGCTAGTCTGTGAGACCCTAGGGCCAGGAACCATGCCACATCCTTCTTTTGTATCTTAAGTATCAAGTACCATTGCTAACATATAGTAGGTACTCAATAAATACTGATGAATTAAATAACTAAATGAATATAATCACTATGCAAAATAGAAATCACATTACCCCTGGAAGCTATATAAAAATACACCGAAACCATAGTTCTAGTGGAAATATCTTCAAAGGATGAATCTTTGAGTTTCTCCAACGATGGATATTAAGGACTTGAATTGATGTTAACAGTAAAAATTACCTATATGAGCTCTGCCACTGTCCTAAAGGAAAACAATCTTCCTCAAATCATTTCTTAAACACCTGATCACCTGTGACATCTGATAAGCAGTAGAATTACAGTCTAAGGCACAATCAAACCCTGACTTCTAGGGACTTAGAGTCTGAGACAGCTAACATGGAAACTAGGCACTCTTCCAGAGCACCCTAGAACTCCTTCCCTTAGGGCTTGATGGTGTTATCAAAGGGGAAAAAAGACAAAAAGTCAGCTCAGTTCGAGAAAACAGCTCTAAAAACTAGATCTTGGCCTCTGCTCCCCACAGTCCCACATTGCAGTTTACTGAACCCTGTGCTTCAAGCTCAACTCAAAGGGTCTCCATGAATTATTGGGACCTTGAACAGGAACAAGTTCAGGAGCCCCAGCCCAGAATTCTTTCACAGAGATCAAGCTCCGCTTGTTCTATCTTTTACCTCACATTTTTTTTCCCTGTTCTTGAGGCCCAGAACCCACCTTATACTCCAGTTTCTGTTAATGAAAACAACAATAATAATGTTATTTCACATTAATGCCTCCCTTACTATGTGCTAGGTACCATTCTGGGTACTTTGCATGCAATTACAAGTTTAATCTTTACAACAAATTGCTTTATAAGGTATGAATTATCCACATTTTACAGGTGAGGAAAATAAAGGCACACAAAAGTTTCTGTATGTTATCTACTTTTTTGGATTCTCATCATTATGTTGTGTCTAATTACTGTAGACTCCATGATGCTGACTGCTTTACCCTTCAGATATTATGCGCTGGACATTTTCAGCTAGACATGCCTACCACCTGTCCCCGTGCCCTGTGGTCCCCACCACCTCCCAGTCTGGCCATCCTATTACAGATTTACCCACTCATTCCAGCCCTGTCTTGAATGCTCATTTATTTTTCACTCTATTAATTTAGGTACCTAATTAAGACTGATAGAATTAAACTCAGAGTATGTAATATGAGTAAAAGGCCTGGTGGTGACAGTCACACTATATAATCACTGAATTAGGGTCAGAGGAAAGACAATACACTGTTTTAAAGCAAGTATCATTTAGTAGAATTCTCATAGATATGCAAGTTCCATAAACTCTCTTCGTAGTAAAACACAGGGTGTTCATTAATAAACTGAAGTATCTACACAGAACAACCATCATTGCTCCACTACCTAGGAGAGAGAGTCAGTGGAAACACCAGACTCAGGATTTTATTTGTCCCTAACAAGCCTTTACGATGACCTTCACACTCACTTACTCTCATATTTGCATAGTTCAGATAATAACAGCTCTCTGTTTCATTCTCAGTGTTGAGGTCAATGTCAGAAAAAGCAGTTTTAGCAATGATTCCCCTTTTCAGTCAGTTCTGGGATCAGGTAGAACAGACAACTTGGAAAGTGGAAACTGAAACTATCCACTGTGCTTGGCTTAGAGTTTTAAAGCAGACTGAATTTCCAGACACACGTATGGTCTTTTTAAAATAGGTGGGCAAAGCAGTGTCCTCAGGGAAACTTGGAGAAATACAGAATAGATTTCATTTCCCCACTCCATACCTCTAAATCAGAATTTCGCAGGTATGTGGGTGTCCATATAAAAAGAGAGAATTCATCTTATTGACTAAGAGATACTGATAGAATTATCAACTTGGAAGAGTAAGAACATTAATCATATATATATATTCTCCAATAATATCAAGAAATAAAAATGAGATACTAGCAAATTAAACCAAAAGAATTAGTAATAAGAGAGTGTCCTTCAATACCAAAGAATTATGATCATGCTTTGAAATGATCTCTGCAAAGCCACATAAATAATGACTATTCCTAAAAGGTATCTAATTTGAAAAAAAAGAAGGGAGAATTGAATGTTTAGCTGGCACTTACCTGAAAGAAACAGGTACTAAAAGTTCCTAATAAGAGATTAGTTAGAAATTAGGAGTATGAATATAAGTTCTAGACAAGATTCCTGGCAGGGTTTTTGCCCGTAGTCCATCACTGTCTGATATACCCAAATGGTAATGTCATTTACAAATATCTGATTAACATAATTTAAAGCAGAACATGTTCAACTATGTACTCTATAAAAATAAGTTGATCTCTGCATTATAAATGTCCAAACTCACAAAGGTGAATTTTCAGAAGTCACGACATTGATCAGATTTTCTTTCCACTGCCTGTCAACTTCTGCCCCACTGTTGATGACAGTGGTTGCCTGTTTCGGGGACATCATTTAAGACAAAACTCTGGTCATGTGATGGAACTGCAGGTCTTACACAAGCAGGACCCATACAGAACTGCAGGAGCTTTGGGTCCTTTTTAACCATGGCAGGTCATTAAAAGAAATGAAAAGATGTCTTCTAGAGGCCTAATTAAGGAAGTTAATTCTAGGCCCCATCATAGGCCCATTAACCTTTCTCTGTTCCTAAAATATCTTATGTAATGTCAAAAAGAAGCAAAGAAGGGAAAAGGAGCAGTGTAATTAAACCTACTTAACCTTAAAATGGAAATGTGTCAAGGGATAGAAGCAATCGGTATGAAGCTCCTAACCTGTATTTATGACCCCAAAACCCAGAACCCATATGCCTCATTTTGCTATGCTCTTCTCACATTTTCTTTGCTATGGTGTTGGACAATTTGACTGGCTAATTTACTTAGCATAACTGACCTGAACCATGAGAAGGCAGTTCTGAAAATGCTGGAAAGGCAGTAATGTCTTGGTACAGGGAACAAATAAATTGCTGGTTTCTAGAAAGGTTTTGTTGTTGTTGTTGTTGTTGTTGTTGCACAGACTATTTCTAAAGTTTTTCAAGGAGACAGTTTTCCCTGACCCAGAAACAGCTGGGCACTGACTTCTCTCTCCCCCAGACTGCACGAGTGTGGCCTGTTGGGGTTGAGATTGGTTCAGGATTCAGGAGAACCAGATGAATATATTTTCTTTCATGAAAGTACATTATTCTTAATGTAAGTTCCTCCAAGATAATAATATCAGGCTGAGTATGAAAGGGAGGAGCATAGCAAAACTTGCCTCCTTGTCAACTCCAGCAGAACAGTATGAAGGGAGTGTTACCACCAGGTTCCTGTCTTAGCAGGGTACTGTCACAGGGCCAGGGGACCATCTGGTTGCAGTTGTTTCTGTTCTGCTTAGTCACCCCATTTCCTCTAAATTCTGTGTCCTGAGTTTGATCAGTTAAGAAGGGAGCATTTTCTACCAATTCAAAACTAATCAGAAAAGCTACAAGTTAATATAACAATCAGGGCTTTATTAAATATGAGTAGATTATGCACACTACAGATTATTCATGATGATTCTGTATTCTCCAGAGGCCTCTCAGTGCAACCTCTAATATGAGGGTTGACATAAAATACAGGACACCTGTATTTTTATTTGCTAAATCTGGCAACTCTACCTGTTATCCAATGGGTAATCATCACCCATCACCAGAAAACAGAGAGTGCTTGGAACCAGCCCTACAGCCTCATTTTCCTCTCTGAGGAAACAGAGACAGAGAAAGAGATTTTGTTTGTTTGTTTGTTTTGGTTTGTTTTGACAGAGGTGGGGTGGGCTTGGGAGGACTGCTTGCTCTTAAGTTTCACAGCTAGTTAGAGACAGCGTTAGGACCAGAATACAACCAGGTTTCTACTCAATTTTTTGTCCCCTCCGTTCATGTTTCTTCCCAATTTTTAAAATTGCTATTGTGTTGTTTAACTAGGCTTTCCAAAAAATATTTTCAGAAATCTGACATTTCTTGAGCTTTACCCAGTTCAGACCTCTATACTAAATGCTATACATAGACAAAAAGAAGCAACGTGATCTGCCCTGACCTTTATAGCATTTATAGTTTTTCATTGGTTTAAGTGCTAAAGAAAATAAAAATTAAAAACAAAATTAATATTTAAAAACGTCCAAAAAATAACTCTTTCAAACCCAAATGTGAAGATGTTCTTTTTTACATACTATTTGAAATTATTTGGGCCATTGTACCTTGGTTTCAGTGCTCATAATCCAGGCTGGTATAACAGGCAGAGGAGCACAAATACAGTACAGCCTTCACCAATGGTTAGATCCTCCTCTTCTACAAAATCAGTTGTGAAAGATTATTCCACTTTCCGTCTGAGTCCAGCTAGAACGTTATTCATACCTTCAATTGCTATCCCTCAGAATCTCCTTTATAAGCTTGTTACAGGAAAAGACTTGGTATGAAAATCTGATGTGTACATAAGTCTCTTATTCACTAGAAAGAGTTGGTCAGCAGAAATAGCCTTGGCTATAGGCGAGACAGACTTGTTCCTCTCTCACCATCATGATACATGAATTCTATGTGTGCTAGGGTCTTTATTTACAATAAGATTTCTTCAGGTATTTCTCAGAAATGACCGATTTTACACCTGATTTTACATTATGCTCTTGGGCTTTGATATAAAATGGGCATTACATATATATATATATATGTGTCCAATCTGCAACTTTTATGATTCTAATATTAATCCACTGGGGAATTCAGCTTTTATTCCTGTCTTTAAATAAAGAATTTATATTTTAAATGATCAGTGGTATGGGCTGAATTGTATCCCCTATCCCTAAATGTATATGTTGAAGCCATAACTCCCAATGTGACTATATTTGAAGAGAGGACCACCAAAGAGGCAATTAAGGTTTAGAGAAGTCATAATGGTTGGGTCTTAATCCAGTAAGACTAGTATTCTTCTAAGAAAGAGAAGCGACAACAAGAATGTGAGTGCAGAGAAAGAGGCCATGTGAAGATACAGCAAGAAGGTAGCCTTCTGCAAGCCAAGGAAAGAAGTCTCATAGGATCCAATCCTGCCAGCACCATGATCTTGGACTTTTAGCCTCCAGAATTGTGATAAAATCAACTTCTGCTACTTATGCCATCCATCTGTGGAACTTTGTTATGGCAGCTCTAGCTGGCTAATATAATCAGAATAAATTTCATAAGCATCAGCCAAATAATTCTTGGAGTACAAGATAAATGAAAGCAAAAATTCGATCTTGTTCACTACAATATTCACAACACCTCATGTAGTGCCTAGCATATAATCGGTACTTAATAAATCACTGACAAAGGAAAAGAGAATTAATAAATGTATTTAGACCTATGTCCCATAAGCTATATTATCCATACAATGCAACCACAGTGTGAGGTTGGAAAAGTGGGCTTTAGAGTCAAACAAACCAGTTTCATCCTTTGCTTCCTTGACTCTATAGTAGTTTCCTTATCTTCTGGGCCTTGGTTTCTTATCTGTAAATTGGCTGTGGCAATGTTTTCATCACTTAGTTGTTGTGAAGATTGTCGGAGGTAATGAACCTGGCACATGGAAAGTGATAGCTACTATGATGATAATTCAAATGATGAGGAGCTTCATCTTCTTGTTCATGTATTCATTCAACAAGTATTTATGGAGCCCTTTCTATGCACCCAGCATTGTTCCTGAGATTGGGGGGAAAATGGGTAAGAAGACAGTGTTTTAGTTCATGTGTGCCTTACATTCTAACCACGGGGGCAAAAAACAGCAACAACAGAAATAATATTTCCAAGAGTGGTAAGTGCCATAAAGAAAGGTGAGTAGTGTAATAATGACTGTGGATGACAGTGTCTGTGCAAGGCAGTAGAGGAAGTCTCTCAAAGACTTTCGAGACTGAGTCCTGAATGCTGAAAAATATGTCAGCCTGGAGGTGTCTGTAGAAAAAGCATTCCAGAGAGAACAGCTGGTATAAAAGTCCTAAGGAGAGAATGAGCTTAGAATATTCAAGTGTAAAGGCTGATGTGGCTGTAGTATTATGAGCAAAGTAGAGAGAAGTACAAGATGAGGTCCAAAAAATTAGCCAGAGCCAAATCTTGCATAGACTTATGGGCCAGAGTTAGGAACTTGGATTTTTTTCTAAATGCAGTGGAACAGCATTGTAAGTTTTGAGACAGGGAGAGTGGCATGGTTTGATTACATTAAAAAATGATGTTTTGCTGCTACAAAGATAAGTGACAGAAAGGAATGAGTGGAAGCAGGAAACTGGTCAGGAGTCCTGTCCAGTAGCCCAGGAAAGAGAATATCGGCTTGAACCAAGATGATGTAGAGGTGACCAGTAGATAAATGTGGTTGCTATGGCAACAGGTAGACAGACAGGCTCTCTGATGGATTGGATGTGAGCAGAAAAAGAATGAGAGGATCAAGAATGACTTCCAGGGGCTCAACTTAAGGAACTGAGTGGGATGGTGCCCTCTATTGTATTCATCTAGGGTGGAGAGAGGTGGAAAGAATTAACAGAGGTGACATTAACCCTGACTTTGCCTCTATCAGTCAAGTTGATATAACAACTTTCTTGGTATAGCCAGTATAGCCAGCAGAAATCTGTCTCTCACTAGTAGCTGTCGATAGTTCAGATTTGTTGTTAGCAGTTCATTAAACATTGCTGAGCATTGCACCTTAAATGGTTGTGTGGGAAATGATCTGGGTGAAGCTTGGGTTTTTCACTGGAATTCTATTCTAGGCCTTGATTTTCTTCCCTTTGCAATGAAGCTTTCTTGACTGTTTATTTTCAGTCATTTACTAACTGAACCACATCATCCACCCTCACTCTAAAGAAGCAAAATCAGAGTAAGAGTATCTCCTAAAAGCTACAAGGATGGGAGATCAGACAATGGCCAATATTTAGACATTCTGCTCCTTGTACAGAGTTCAGACTTCTCCCTCTCCCTTATTCCCTCCTTGCTGCTGCTGCTTTCCCTCTCAGTCATCATCTCCTTCACATAGGGTTCATGTGACTGTCATTGGCTGACTTTAATTAGTGTGTGGTACTGAGCATCATTACCATGTCGGTGGTGTTAAATTTCAATATACTCAAATACCATGAGCTGAAGTCACTGCTCATGACAGTCACAGAAAGCTAGCCTTGAACTAAGCTGGGAGATAATTAAAACAGGCAGGAGCAGAGATTGTTCATACTGGCCTCTCCTGCACTCCGACCCAACCAGCCTCTTTCAGTGTCATGTTTTTCTTCCGTTGTCTTATTCATTTTCTC
Organism: Carlito syrichta; assembly: GCF_000164805.1. Classification (NCBI taxonomy): domain Eukaryota; kingdom Metazoa; phylum Chordata; class Mammalia; order Primates; family Tarsiidae; genus Carlito; species Carlito syrichta. The sequence goes on from NW_007246070.1 coordinate 360,875, forward strand.
TCCAGTAAAGGTTATCCTGAAGCAGGCACCTACCAAACATGACAATATTGCGAGCAAGAAAAGAAAGCAAGTAGAAATATGAAATGTGTGTCCTGAGAGGTTGTCTATGGTGGGCTTAAAATCACTGTAGAATAAAACCAGAATGAATTGCTCTTAGCAGTAGCAAGTGTGCCTTTCTTGTTCAAAAACTCCATTAGTCCTTCTATTGTGTCTACATGAGGGTGAACAGAGTTTTCTTTCCATTGTACTAGAGAGAGAGAGAAGAGAGACACAAACAGTAACTAAACCAAAATCACTGATGGATAGCTTTGGAATGTACTTAAATGAAAAGCATCAATCATAGGCTGTCACCAGATATACTATTTGTCACTTAATATGAAACCTACCCACTCCTAAACACCACTGTCACTGGAACTGAAGTAAAGTACAAAGAGTTTTGATTGGGACAGAGAAAACTTGTCTCTAAATGGTTTAGATACATCAATTAGTTTGAAATTAAAGTAAGACTAAATTCTACAAGATGCTATTATGAGAGCTGTGGGTACAAGAAGGCTAGCAGATGGCTTAGAGTCTAAGCCCAAGGCAGATAAATTTTGGGAAACTGGCCTGATCCATATATGCACTATCCCACTTCCAGGTATAAGTAATTTTAGGCAAAAGTAAGTTCTAACAACAGAATCAACCAGATGTGGTCATAGAAAAGAACTAAGGGACAGAAGTTGCCAGGAAAGGCTTCTCTGAGAAGGTTGAATTTTAAATGAAGCATGAAAAACTAAGAGCAGCCAGGTTGAGAGCCAGAGAGTCAAAGAAAACAACAGGTGCAAAGTTCCTGGGGTGGGAAAGAGCATGGAGTATTCTAGAAATGATCACAAAACCAAGGAGGACTGAGTAATAGTGACAAGGGGAACAGAACCATAGAATGAGGTTGGAGAATTGAGTAGGTGCGCGAGAATCAGATCCCACATGGTGTTTAGGGCAGGGTAAGGAGTTGAACTGTTTTCCAAGTAGAATTGGAAGTCATGAAAAGATTTAAACAATTGGAACATTTATATAAGTATAATAGTTACCCTTGTGTTGCAAAGATCACTCTCACTGCTCTCTGATGAATGGTTTGTTAGGGGGTGGGAGTCAAAGGGAAGGACAACAGGGAGCTCAGTGAGGTGGCCATTGCAGCAAAGTGGGCAGTAGATAAGATGGCTTGGGTTGGGATTGTGGCAACAGGAAATGAGGAGGAAAAACAGTCAGTGCATTGTAGATGTAGAATCAACGGGACTTGCTCATAGACTGAATTTTGGAAATGATGAAAAGGCAGAACATAAGGGTAACTCCTAAGTTTCTCACCTGAGCCCATGAGAGAGTGGTGATGCTCATTTCTCTCACGGGGTAAGAAAAGGAAGGATGAAATCTGGATGCCGTGAGGAAGAGTTTGGGAGCAGGAGAAAAATCAAGATTTCCAAGTTGGAATCTAAATCCTGGGATTCTTAGGAAGCATCCAATTAAAGGTATCATCTATAGTTAGTAACATATTTAAATATGTAAATCTGGAGCTTGGACAATAAGACAGGGATGAAGATATACATGTGGGAGCACCATCATAGCAATAGTATGTGTGTCCTTGTGTTGGATGAGCTCACCTAGGGAAAGAGTGGTGATAGAGGTAAGAGGATTTGACCCAGAGGTCAAATAGAAGAGGAGACTCAGCTTCATGATAGGAAAGGAAGGCGATTCGAGGAAGGGCACCAACCCAGGGTGAGTGGAACTAAACAGACAGAGATAATGAGACAGAATGTGTCTCCCACTCCAGCACCTAGGAAACCACAGCAGGTCCCTGTGAGGATTAAGAGAAATAATACATAAGGAAGCATTTAGTAAACTACAACTCGTTATTTAATAAATGGTAGAATTATTATCTTATTATTTGATCTTTGATATGTGTTTACCACTTTCCTCTCCTAAGATGCAAAATCCTAAAGGCAAAGATGCCATTTTGTTCACTGATGCTTCTTTAGGACCTAGAACAAGGAAGTGTGTGTTGACCAACGAATCAATTACTATTTGTACTGTGTTTAAGAGAATAACTTGCCAACGCCTGCTTTGGGTTGACTTCTGGTAGACTACGTAGTTCCTTCCACACTTGCAGGCCCACACCAGAACTCTTTAATCCCAACAAAGTACATAGCAGAATCTCCTTTGTGCAAATCAATATGAACAGAATAGATGCTCATCTGTTCAGGATGGGTTTTCCCTCTCTTAGCTTTGCTAAGAAAATTCAAAATCACACAGAAGAGAGGCTCACTTGAACTAAAAGGAAACAAAGATTTAACTAAAGATCTGGACTTCTGCATATTTCTCTATATGGAACATCAATAAGGCAGACCATCAATCAAAGCACAGCAAATGTTACTGGAGAATTTTGTAAGAAGAAAAAAAATGAGTTTTCTTACCTTTTCCTCTATCAAGTTGTTCTTGCCTATTTTTTAAAGAAGGTTTTTCTTTGCTTCTATCTGTTAAACTCAAATACAGCCTCAGGAAAAAATAAAAGACCCTCTCACTTATATTGGAATTTCACCTTTCCTTCTCATAAGCCTTCTAAACTTCCTTCTCTATCTAACTGACTTTCAGAGAAGCTGAAGCAGAAAAAAGATTAGTCTTTATTGCAAAAAGTGAAAAGGTTTAGAGGTTAAGCCATCTCATCAGCAAACAGTAGAATGTACTTCCAAAACATATTTGGGGAGGATGCACACCACTCTCTCCTCATCAAAAATGGAACTTGACATAGTAGCCAACATCTGAAAGACCTAGAATTAGAATTATAAGTGATAATAACATGGCATAGACAGAAGCTGCCCATATTTTCCTATCAAAGAGAGTTAGGTTTGAATCCTGTCTTGTTGGCTATGGAAACTTGGTCAAATTATTTCTCTGTATCCTTTTTTTTATATCTTAAAGATGGATTGACATCACTTACTTACCTTGTATATTTGCTGTGAGTTTTACATACAAAGTAGAAAGAGTTGGTACTCAGCACGACAGCAGTTAAAGGTTGGGAAACAGATGACACACAAATACCTACTTGCTATACTGCTGTGGCTGTGAAGACTCATGGGAAACAGAGATACACTCATAAGAACAGACAGTATTTTTGAGCTCTTACTATTTGTTAGACACGGTTTGAAAGAAGTACACTCATGAAAGTTAAGGCGGTTGGGCGTGGTAGCTCAAACCTGTAATCTCAACACTTTGGGAGGCCAAGGTGAGAGAATTATCTGAGCCCAGGGGTTTGAGACCAGCCTGGGCAACTTGATGAGACCTCATCTCTACAATATGTCAAAAAATTAGCCGGGCGTGGTAGCATGTACCTGTAATTCTGCAACTTGGAAGGCTGAGGTGGAGGGATTGTCTGAGCCCAGCAGGTTGACGCTGGGGTGGCCGTGAGCATGCCACAGCGCTCCAGCCTGGGCAACAGAGTGAGACTCTGTGTCAAAAAATAAAAAATAAAAAGTTAAGGAATTTTCCTGGAGTTGCTCAGTAGGAAGCTGTGGCACTGGGGTTCATGCCCAAGTATTTGGATTCGAGAGTTTCTGCTCTTTCTGCTACAATAGGCTGCCTCGTAGGTAGAGAGAAAAAAGATGTGGTAACCAGAATACTTGGGCTCTAGTTCTCACATACCACAAATTTAGCTATTTGCCCCTGGAAAAGTCATACAATTCCCCAGACTCTCAGTCTTCTCAATTTAGAATGGGGACACTGGAGACTACTGGATGACTCAGGTCATTTCTCTTCTACAATTCTGTGGTCTTGTGATTTTATGCTTATTTAAATTAACTAAGGGCATCCAACTTTTCAAAACTGGCAAATTACTTGGCTGACAGAACAGAAACCATGAAAGTCTATAAAACCAGTCAAGGTTTTGTGTGTCTCAAGTAGGCTTTAAAAAGCCACTGGTACTATCTTGAAGCCCCAGAAATGAAAGGAAATGGCATTTTTCAGAGGTAACATTGAGAAATTTTACAGTCCTTCATCTCATAGTCTTGATGGAATTTCCTGCTATACTCAGACAAGAAGTATTTTATATTACAGATGACAAGAAAAAGTGATAGACCCAAGGAGGTAAGGGGCAGGCCTACAAAACAATTGAAGTCACAATCGTAGTCCACTGTGATGACAAGTTACTACTGTTCTCATTGCACCTGTGGGAAAACAGGGCCTATACTACCTATCAAACATAGCAGTCGTGTGGCAAAACCAGGGCTGGAAGTCAAATATCTAACACTGGCATGCTGATCTTTTCTTTTGACTTTTCTGTTTAATGACATCAAGTAGGAATCAAAGAACAGATTTTCTTGATCCAACACGATCAGGCATCAAATTTTCAGGTACAGAATGATTGTGTTTCCCCCTTAAACAGAAACGATTAAGTTCCATCTGAAATGGCTGACAGAAAAGCCCTGTTGTGGCTTCAGTCTAAATTGTTGAAGCATCAGAATTATATGGTGCTTTTATTATCTTGTGGAATGCATGTCCCTGGGGTACTCCTTTGAGTTCAACTAAAATGACAGTTTAATTCTCAGTAAATGAGTGCTAATTAAAATGCTGGGGGAAAGACTGTCATAATTGAATAACGAGAATAATGCAGCATACATTTGTTTAAAGGTTCCTGTAAGCTGAATTTAGGGATCAAAAATGGTCTCTAGGAGCTCATAGACAAAACCAAGTCTCTGAAAAGGTTTTACTACTCAAGTGTGTGTATTCACTAAGCTAAATCTGTATCCTGAGTAGGAATTGCTTTAAAGCTGCCATGAAGAGTCTAATTCTTACCTTCACATTGATCACTTGCAAACTGTGACGTGTTCCTTGCTCTTACATTTTGTGAAATGTAGGCTGGAGTAGAACCTGTGGTATTGAAATTCATTTCTGATTTACACTAGACAGGAAGCTGTGATGGCCTTTCTCGAGCCAAGTCTCAAGAAAGAAACAGTCTTTGACATCATGATGCTTTCATAAAGCTGTAGAACTAGACAATGCCAAAACCAGAGACATTTGGAAGGAAGCAATGTGAAGTTAGTGGGAAGAGTATTCAATTCTAATCTTAGCTTTGTCAATAATTCCCTAAAACAGGTTATAAATAATTTATTCCAGATCCTTAACAGTTAGTTAAACCTGTTTGGAGGATAAAATGAGACAATGCATTGAAAAGTAACTTTAAATATCTATATCTATATATATAGATAGATATAGATATATAGATAGATATAGATATAGATAGATATAGATATATAAATAGATATAGATTAGATAGATAGATAGATAGATAGATAGATAGATAGATGAAGAAAACTTTATATTTAACAGTTAACTGACTCCAGTATGAAAACAGGTTGGGCATCTTTAATCTGAAAATCTGAAATCTGCAATGTTTCAAAATCTGAAATTTTTTGAATGTCAACAAGATGCCACAGGTGGAAAATTCCATACCTGACTTCATGTCATGGATGGGTCACATTCAAAATGCAGTCAAAATTTTTGTTTCATACACAAGATTGTTAAAAATATTGTATAAAATTATGTTCAGGCTATGTGTATAAATTGTATGAAACATAAATGAACTTCGAGTTTAGACTTTGATGCCATCCCAAGATATGCTGTTATATATGCAAATATTCCAAAATCTGAAAAAAAAAAGAAATTTGAAACACTTCTGGTAACAAGCATTTCAAATAATGGATACTCAGCCTGTAATACAAGCCTCATATTTGTTTTCCTAATTCAGATACCTAGTGTTAATATATTTTAACAGGATAGGTCTGTAATGGCCAAACTCATAATGGTAGTATATTATTAGGAAAATTTGTATTATCCTAAAATACAAAATTTATCCTTAATCCCACACAGTGTTCAATTTATATACTAGCCCCCACCCTCCAGCTGCTGAGATAATTGGATTGACTTTCATGCTTCTCAGTTTCTAGGTTTCTTTTGGCTCTTCCATCCTAGTAATAGTTAATTTCAAAAGCTTCAGGACTGTATTGAATGCAACCCATTCAGTGAGTTTCTGTCCTGTCCTTAAAGATCTATGGGAAAAATAAATTCTATAACCTCCTTCTATGCCTAACAACTTTTACAGTGAGTAAATGCTGTACAATCTGAATTCCTTGATTGTGAAAAAATGTCCCCAGGGCCACCCATTGGGAGGCCTCCCATACACTTACTAATCCAACACAGCTTAGAGGCCTTGACAGCTCCAGCGGTGCTGCTTAGACACCCCCCTTATGAATATGCAAAGACAATCTTTCACTTACAAAAGAAACTGATATAGCCATTATGGCCTGTGGTTAATCAAACCTCCATTCACTTCCCTCTGCTTTGAGAACCGTCATCAAGAAAATGTGTTGCTAAGCAAACTTAGCAGTAAGGACCTGGTTCCCGTATAAATCACTGCCTAGAGGGCAGCTTGCTTGGAAGTAAGGATCCGGGATTTTTTTTCTGAGCTTCTAATTTGATTTCCTATAAAATCTAAGCTTATCACTCAGTTTAAGGAAGATCTGAAAGTTGCTAACACATTTCTCATTTAAACAAGTTAGAGTTTACACACACACACACACACACACACACACACACACACACGTGCGTGCGCGCGCGCGCGCACACACACACATACTCATACAGGGTCCTCCCACTTGCTTCTGCAACTGTTTTTTGGAAAACCTCCAAGCTTAGGCCAAGGAAATGCATAATAGAGAAGCTGCTGACTTTCCAAGCATCTGGTGAATTCACAACTTTCATTGAGCCTTATATAACATATCATCAATATTCATTCTTTCATAGACATATATCTTAGTCATTCCCACTTCCCCCAGGAAACATGGTCAAAAAAAATATATAAAGGACATGACATTGCAAATTCTTAATGGACAATACACAGGAGTCAAAATTCACCTCTAGGTTTTGCAACTAATTCTCAGTGTGACCTTAAAAAAATCACTTAAAACAATCTGTACTGTGGATTCCACAAACACCAAACGGAGAATAATGCTTTCTATGGTACCAAGGTAAAGCCTTAAGCTTACCCACATAAAATAGCTTAACACATTTCATAAACTACCTGGATTATTAGATTTTGCCTAGATTAGCCAAAACCTGTTTCATAGGATTTAGAGACTAATTTTTTTTCCATTGGTCTCAGTTTCCCTTACCAGACAACAATTTTAGTTTTCCACTTAGAAAAGCACAAAATTGGATTCGGGTATAAGTAATCAAATCAGAGCTACTAAATTTGTTTTAGAAAACTGCTATGCTTGATGGTGGATGCAGATTGCAGGTTATGTAATACAGTGTTTACATTTAATTGTTTTATGCCAAATAACATTGCTTTGACTCTTTTCAAGGCTATTTTTATAAGAAACTTGATCAGAGAATGATGCATTGTTCCATATTTTCTTAGATTCGGTATTTGTTTATCACAGAGCCAATTAAATTAACTATATATTTTTAAATTTTCTATATTCTTAATATTTTGGCTGTTGAGAGTCTTACAGGAAGAGACGGCCTCTCTCAGGGCTAGCTAATCCCTGAAGATAGTAAACAAGCTATTTGGGCACATGTCTCTCATATGCTAGCCAACCACCCCTTTTTCCTAACTCTGTCATACCAGGCCGATATTTCTTTTCCCTTAAATCATCTCAATACCAGTGCTATGATTTGAATGTGGTTTGTTCCTGCTATAACTCATGTTGAAATTTGATCCCCAGTGTGACAGTATTGGGAGGTGGGCCAAATGGGAAGTGTTTGGGTCATGGGGGTGGATCTCTCATGAATAGAGTAATGCCCTTCTGAGGAGGTGAGTGATACTCTCAAGGGAATGTATTAGTTTCTATGTGAGTAGGTTGTTACAAAGAGTCTGGTTTCCTTTCTTGCCATGTGATCTCTATACATACTGGTTCCCCTGCTTCCACTTTCCATCATGAGTTGAAGATGCATAAGGCTCTCACCAAATACACCAGAATCATGAGCCAAATAGACCTCTTTTCTTTATAAATTGCCCAGCCTCAGGCATTCTGTTATAGCAATTAATACTAGACAAATTAAGATAGCCAGGTACCAGGCATTGGGCTATAAGGGTACCACCTCTATAACCTAAAATTCTCCAGAATTATTCAAACTGGCTGATTCTAGGTGACTACTGCCCTGTCTTTCCTGTGGAAGGAAACCCCATAAAGAAAGGCTTTGGATTCAACTCTCCCCTCTCCCTTTCTGCCTACTGATCAACACTAGTACTCCTCACATGCGTCTGTGATACATATCCTGGCTCGTTCTCTGCAGAATTTAAGAAATATGAATCATTCTTCTAAGGCATGAGTCTCTCTGTGTCACCACTCAGTCAACTCCATAAATTAAAATCCTGTGGGTACAAATGAGACATGTGTCTGCCCTCAGTCTAGTTTGCTATTGTATGAATATTATCTGTTATAGGCTAAAAAGTAGCAACAACTAAATTGCCCTCCCAGACTTTGAAGCTCCACTCATCTCTGAACTACTTCTTGAGAACAGAAACAGTGTATCCCTAACACAGCATTTGGCACAAGTAAGGTCCCAATTAATCAGTTTTGGCAAAAATAAATAAGAAAATGGCTAAAGGAATATTTTCCATTAGGTGATAGTGTCTGTAGATCTGTGTTCCTCAGAATACGGTACAGAATCATCGAGGACTTGGTAAAAGATGAGATTTCAAAACCCTACTTGAGGCTTACTTAATCCCAATTTCTCTTGGTGAAGTTCAGAAATCTGCCATTTAAACAAACTCCAAGGCAGCTCTTGAGCACATTTTGATAAAAGAACCTCTGCTTTGTTCTTTTGTTCAAAAGCATCATTCCTGGCTCTAATGAAAACTCTTCGGACAAGATGAAGCAAATGATGGTTCTAAGATGTGAGGAACTCTTGTTCTAAATACTTAATATTCATACTTTGTTGGAGGACCTATATTTTTTATATTCCAAAAATTTACCAGCAATACCAACATTAGGTGACTACAGGTGCTTAATCCATCTCTGATGTCAGATGCATGAAATCAGTCTTTCCTTGATCTGTTTTGCCATCTGATTGAATAGAAATGATTAGTTAAGATTTTCCAACAAGGAAACTAACAGTTTTGAGTCGTTTTGTGTGTGTGTGTTCATTCTCATGTGCGCATGTGTTTAAATGCTTGGTTTGGGGTTTTGTTTGTTTGTTTTACTTAATTCATTCATTAGCTTGCAACTAATCAAGTGTGACTTCTTAATAGTGTGGGTCATACATACTCCTTCAATCAACTCTTGGCATCGTATGCCCTTATTTTTTTCTCAGAATGTTTGTATAAGATCTCTACCTGCTTTGGCTACATCTTATGGAAAGGGTTCTTTGAGAACACATGTGGATTTTTACATTCAGCGATGAGTAACACACATGAAAGTACACTGTAATGAATATTAAGGTCTACATTCCTGAAAAATATGCTCCTCAGGGGTACCATAGCATAGCTTTGTGAAGGAGCCAATCTCTAATAACAGTTGATATGAATCAAGGTCTCATCCAAGCCTTCAGTGAAGTTTTCCATCCAATCTTTTCTCTTAGAATTGATAATTCTGGCACTTCTGTCAACATTGTGCCTACAGATTCTGTGACATGACGGAAACTCCTCAAGGGCAGTAAGTGATGGCATGTCTTTTTTCCTTTCATCTCACCCTCTGTCTCTCCCAAAAGCATCAGGAAAAATCCAAGATAAGATGCTTACTTCAATGCAGGTGACAATGCAGTCACATGAATGAGTAATTAAGTATAATTAAGTTTCTCAAATCTCAAAGGTTCAGACAATTAAAATGGAAGAGAGGAAAAGGAATGCACACTGCATGCCCCCTGGCAAATCTCTTGGAACCTCAGCTTCTCCAAGATCATCTCTGGGCCCCTGGGAAGCTCATGTGTTCTCCCCAAAGAACCGAGGGTCTCCACTGAGGGTGCTGATCATGCCTCTCCTCTATCTTTTGGCCTAATTCTGGCTGCCCTGAGATCCATGAATCTCATTTGTTGATCACCATTCTTGTTGACCTGCTGTCTCCCAGAAGTCCCCAGATTCTGCAGTGATGTTGGTCCTTATACAATCTGGACTACTTCAAAATTTTCAAGGTGCAAGATTGGGGTGGAAATGGAAGAAAAGAGGTAGAAGAGTTCTCCCTTCTCCACCATTAGAAATGCTTCAAAAAGTCCACACAAAATGGCCATTCCTCTAAGGTCTTTGATTTTGTAGTTATTTTCATAAGACTACATCTTCAAAAAATAAAAATAAAGCACTTATCACTAGTTTTCTCTGATGTTGCATCAGACAACAATGTGGATGTGATCACATTAAAGATCAGGGCTGTTTGCTCTCCATCAGCCGGGTACGTGAACAAGAAGAGTATAGTGACTACCCCCTTCTAGTTGTCCTACGTCTAGGGCCAGCCATCAGCACTACAGCTCTAGCTGGTACATTTGTTGTTCCTCCTCCTAGGAGACCCTGAGGAAATGAGAATCCAGCACCCTGCCCAGCTAAACCCCAGTGCCCCCGAGCAGCTACCTTCCAGACCCTTTGTTATGTAAGACTTCCACCAGATTCTGCCACAGAGATGAAGGTGAGCTCCCTCCAGCTATCCAGTAACATTGCCAATTAAATCAGAGAAAACCAAATTGGATCTAGTGGATGTCTCTAACTCATCTGGCTCTAGGGAAATAGTGACTGCCAGCAGGTGGTTCAGAGCAACTCTGTATTATTCATTTCATGTTGTTTAAAGATGTGAAAAAGACCAAGTCTACCAGCTTCTGGTGAGTGAAAAACCAGACTGCTGTTGGATCATATTTGAACAGACAGCTATATTTGAGTGTGCCAGGGAAACCCTCCCCAGGCAATCAAGTAAGGTCAGCAAAAATTCATCAGACTAGCTGAGAACTGGCATGCACCTAATCCCATGAAAACCTAGTGGCGAGCTATGCCACCGTTGATTCTTTCATACACATGTTTGTTCATTCACCCATCACTCATTCACTAGTCATTCAACAATTACTTATCAAGCTCTAATCTGCACTCATCTCTCTCCTAGGTCCTGGGTACATGCTGTCCTGACCAACACAAAGCCTGCAAGCTAGTGGCCAATACTGACCATGCCTGTACTTTCTTCTCATGAGTCACTTTCCTGAAAAACCTACAGGATGCCATTCTTGCTCACAAGACAAGATTCCAGCAAGATTTAATTAATTATTTAACCACGTAACTGCAAAATGGAGTGGCAGAATAGATGCTGCCATCAAAGTCAAATAGAAGTTTCTAAGTCAGGAATAGAGCTCAAGTTGCCTAATTCTAATCTGGTTTTCTCACTAATCATCACTTCATCCTATAACAAGCATAAGATTCCCATGGCTAGAAAGAACTTATATTGTGCTTAGGACTAAAACAAAACCCCAATAAAACACAACCACAGAAAAAAAAAACACAACCACAGAAAAGCCTGCCCCCTCTCCCGCCCCAGGATTAACAACTTAGCCCAGCATGAGAACAAATAGTATCTGAATTCTGAATTCGTAGTCAGGAGACTGCTTTCCTTCTCCCAGGCCTCCCCTATTCCCACTGACTACAAGACCACACATCTTCCTCCCTGGTTGGTCAGTGGACGCCTCCCCAACACTCAAGTGGCGTGTGTTTCTTAACAATGTATTTGCTTGGTTGGATTTAGAGTACTTTGTATTATAAACAACAAACTAGAAAGTAAGGGAGGGTAAGAAGCTTTTAGTTAAGCACATTAAGAGAAGTTCAAATCAGTAACCAGGGGAGAAGAGCTGGCATTAGGCACACCACTATTCTCAGTGATTAATGTTCATAATGATACCAGAAGTTCATCTTGCTGATATCCTCTTACTCAATTGAGGAAATAAGTGAAATCCAAGAAAGTTTTAAGTTTTAAGAAGATAGTAAAGTCAGTGCTACATTTTTATAGACTTCCGTTTACAACTAATTTAAATAAAATTCACTTATGTGTGAATTTCCAAATAGCACCTCATTTGCAAATATAGTACTTTACTCTAAAATGGCAGCTTGTACAGTTTCTTACACATGTGTTCAACTCCTTGATCCTCATAGTGACCCTGTGAGGTGTGGAGGTATTTGTGTATTTATTGTGTGTTTATTGTTTTATTTGTCTTCTCATTTGTTTTTTCAGTCAATGAGCATTTGTTGATTGCTTTCCTGTCCTGGACACTGTGCTATCTTATTATCTTGGCCTATCGAATATGGTAGCCCCAACCCACGTGTGGCTGTTGGAATTAGTTAAAACGAAATGAAGTTTAAAGTTATTCAGGCACACTAGATACATTCTAATTACACAGAAACCACTTGTGGCTAAAGGTTGACTTATTGAAAAAGAGTGCAGATATAGAACATTTCCATTATTGCAGAAAATTATTTATACAGTGCTGCATATTGTCTTCCACTGATAAATAATAGAGTTACCAAAACTTGCCTAAGGATGCAGAGCTGAGCCTCATCTCCTTAGGACTTACTATCTCTGTCCCGAGAAAAGTCACTGTTCTTCTACCTCATCCTTGCTTGTACTTCCAAGTCTTTATATGACAGATACAGTAGCAAGAGAGATGAGGGAGGATGAGAGTATCTGCTTGTCCTGGCCCAGAAGATTCTCAGCCCAGCCACTGCTCCATGCCAACCTGTAGAAGGACACCCATGACCTCCCTTCTCCTAGTTTTTGTGGTTGTTCTGCGTTTAGCACACCTCATTCACTTACACTGCCAGAATTAGTTAGGCAGGTGACTGTCTCTCCTTTTTATCAAGGATTTCCAAGAAATCCACATTCACAATTGGTAGCCTCCTCTAGTGTCCTGTTGCTGGTTTAAAAAGTCTGTCTTTATCGTTGGCAAATGAAAAAATTCCTATGAAACTGTATATTTCCCTTTCCTTTCTTTGTCTTCGCCACCTTTTTTCAAATGGGAGCCAAGGTTGGAGAATTCCCCTAAAGATCCATGAAGGCGATAAAACTCTCATTTCTCAAAGATGAACTTCCCGATCGTTTGCCTTTTCTACCCCCATCTCTAATGCCAGCGTCAATAACAACAAAAGCTGTCCTTTGAAGAATATTCGATGTACCTTCTTGGGGAATACTCATGTTTTTCTCTTTGCCAGGAAATTAGATGTTAAAAAGAAAAAGTCTTTGGTAACTTAGAATTTGTTTGAAAGCTTAATTTGTTTTTAAGCAGAGAACAGAGAATCAAAATGCAGAGGCAGCATTTCTATATCCCAGAAAAAGAAAAAAACTGATAGAGAAACTAGAATGGGTTGATCTAATAAGGGTGCTAAGAGCAAACCCTAAGGGAAATTCAAGAATTTTAAAACAATTGTTGCTTATAACAAAAAAATGAAAAGGGTCAGGTGTGGTGGCTCAAGCCTGTAATCCCAGCACTTTGAGAGGCCAAGGAGAGAGGATTGCCTGAGCCCAGGGGTTCGAGACCAGCCTGGACAACTTGGCAAGACCTTGTCTCTACATTAAATCAAAAAATTAGCAGAGAGTGGTAGTGCAAGCCTGTAGTTCCAGCTACTTGGAAGGCTAAGGTGGAGGGATCACCTGAGCCCAACAGGTCAAGGCTGTGAGGGCCATGGTGTGCCACTGCATTCCAGCCTGGGCAACGGAGTGAGACTTCAATTCAAAAAAAAAGGAAAAGTAATAGAAAGGCAGTAACAAGAATGTGAAGAGGTGATTCTGTAGGTCAATCAGAAGAAGCTTACAGAAGCTATAAAAAAAGACCACATTAAGCTCAAAGGAAGACACAGACTCGGTCGTCACCACCAATGGCCTGCCAAACAACTTCACTGGACAGAGAACACCGGAGAAGCACTATACCTGCAGCCAAAAAACAAAACTAAATGAATTAAAACAAAAATACAATAAATATAGTTTCCTCTGTGAAGGCCAGCACAACAACTGGATAAAGGGACAGCTGCAATTTAATACAGCCTTTAATTAAAACAAAAAATCTTGTGAGGTGAGGACCTTTTCCTTTAAATATTGAGTATTGGTTGAATACTGTGGCACCACAGCCTGCTGTGAAAAAGTCTTGAGAGATGACTGGGATACCCACTCAGAGGAAAAGATGATAACCTGAGTCTCAAAACAAACGCTGGATCCTGGAGGCCCCCAGTAGCAGGTGTTGAAAACCACCAAACACAGGATGGGCCCATCTGCTGGACTGCAAGGCAGTGGGGTTCCTTCTGTGCCTACTTATGAATGAATGTGAGCCCTGAAGGAACCCCACTGCCCTGGAGCCCACAGCGAATGGGCCCACAAGGGATCATTCTGCCTTGGGTATACTTCAGTTCACTGAGCTGAAGCCTTTCTTCCTCCTCCTGGTTCCTCAGCCACTGGTTTCCAGAGTGCAAAACAGTTCCCTCCTGGACTAGAGTTCTATTCTGAGCCCAGGTGATTTGTTGGCATTCACAGGGTGGCTGGACCATGGCTGGACCCTGCTGGGCCGTGCTCTGACCTCAACACACTTAAAACCACCAGCCGCAGAGTATTCTCACTGCTTCAGGAGCCCTATTATAATACCCTCCTCCCAGACTGGCACCCTAAGGATATTGAGACAAGCCTACATTAGACCTTATTGGTCATGTCCTCTTGATATTGTAATTTGGCGCATTTTAACAGCTGTGTTTATTCTCCTAGACCTGATCTAATCACTCCCAGTCAGCTGACCACTGAGATTCTAGCAAGCTTCTCAATCCAAGACGCTAGTATACAATCAAACACGTGAATGCCTGTAGACCCTCATAGATCAAAGTAAGGATTTTTTTTCTTATTCTAAGTATGAGTAGAGAGTTTTATGCAGAAGAATGGCATAATTTAAGGTGACTTTTAAAAATGTGTGGTGGCACATGGCTATAGTCCCAGCAACTTGGGAGATAAGCAGGAGGATTGCCTGAGCCCAGGAGGTTTCTGTGATCTATCACAGAAACAAAGAACTGAGTATCACATGTTCTCACTCATAAGTGGACCTTGAACAATTATTGTAATAATATAAGAAAAGAATTGGCAGTAGTGAGAAATTGCTGAAGGGTGGAGGTGGGATTGGCAGTAGTGGGAATCTGGGGGGGGGGGTCACACCTCACCAACAAGGGTACCTGCATAATGAACATTTGTATACCTAACCCTGAATTGTACCCCACATCTTTAAAATAAAAAACTTTTTAAAATAAAATAAAATTAAATAAATAAAAAATTACAAATGCAACTCTAGGCCAGGGGCAATGTCTCATGCTTGTAATCCCAGCAGTTAGGAAGGCCTAGGTGAGAGGATTGCTTGGGCCCAGGAGGTCCAGACCAGCCTAGGCAATATAGAAAGACTTCATTTTTATAAAAAAAAGTGAAAAAAATTAGTGGGGCATGGTGGAGTGTGCCTGTAGTTCCAGCTACTCCAGAAATTGAGGCAGGAGGATCCCCTGACCCCAAGAGGTCAAGGCTACAGTGATGGTGCCACTGCACTCCAGAATGAGCAACTAGTGAATCTCCTACTCAAGAAAAGAAAAAAAAAATGTAACACTGGTTGGGCATATAGGCTCATACCAGTAATCCCAGCACTTTGGGAGGCCAAGGCAGGAGGATCGCTTGGGCCCAGGAGTTCGAGACCAGCCTAGGCAACATAGTGAGACTTCATCTCCACAAAAGATAAAAAAACTAGCTGGGTATGGTAGCACATGCCCATAGTCCCCGTAACTTGAGAGATTAAGGCAGGAGGATTGCCTGAGCCCAGGAGGTTGAGGCTGTATTGAGCCATGATCATGCCACTGCACTTCAGCATGGGCAACAGAGTGAGACTTTGGTTCAAAAAAATAAAATGCAACTCTGACTACAATGTGAAGAATTGATCTTGAAGGGATAAGAGAAAATGCAAGCCGGGCTCGTTAGCTCAGCCTGTAATTCCACGCTTTGGGAGGCTAAGGTGAGTGGATTGCCTGACCCCGTGGGTTCGAGACCCACCTGGGCAGCTTGGTGAGACCTCATCTCTACAATAAATCAAAAATTAGCTGGGCGTGGTAGCGCACGCTTGTAGTTCCAGTTACTTGGAAGGCTGAGGTGGAAGGATCGCCAGAGCTCAGCAGGTCCAGGCTGCAGTGTCCGGGAGCAGCCACTGCACTCCAGTCTGGGCGACAGAGACTCCAACTCAAAAAGAGAGAGAGAGAGAGAGAGAGAGAGAGAGAGAAAATGCAACAGAACAAGTGAGGAGACCACCTAATAGACAGGACTTGCCTAGTACTCGCATGGTAGGTAGTTCAGGTGAGAAAGAGATGTCTTGCCCTCCATTTCAAGTGTTTGGTAGCAGCAAAGATAGAAAGAGGATTAGAGATACTCATCTAAGGTAAAGTTGATTAACATTCTTATAAGAAAAAAGTTGGTGACTGCTATTGTTGCTCATATCAGGAGAACATCAGTTTAAACTAAAACACACACAAAAAAAGATTGCAATAAGACACAGTAATAATTTCATGCTGATATAGGACTAATTAGTACTGACATAGTTATTCCTATGTAGATTTTGGAGTTTTGGGGGATTCATTTAAAATAGAACAAGTATCCAACTGCCTAAGGTAATTTAAATAAAGTTGATTTTAACAAGAATTTCTTGCTAGACCATAGTAATAACTTGCTCTAAAAACTAGTTTTCCCCTAAATACAAGTTTTCCACTTTGATAAGTATAACAACAGAAAACCAATACATGAACTCAATGCTGTGATTTTTTTCAGTAGAATTTTGCAAGGGAATTAAAAGCATCCTAGATCGTTTTTTGTTTGTTTGGGTTTTTTTCAGAGATGTGGACTTGCTATGTTACCCAGGCTGGTCACGAACTCCTGGCCTCAAGAAATCTTCCTGCCTAGGCCTCCCGCTTAGATTATTTTAAGAGAATCTATCAAAGTTTGTTTTCCCACAAAATCTTGAGTGGCTACTATAAACATATTTTTTAGATTCCACAAATTAATATATGGGTTATTGACAAAAGTTTCTCTGCCTACACCCATGGAAAAAGAGCCTTTGGTAAAAACAAATTAAATAGCCTGGAATACGTTATGTTCATTGACAATATTTTCAACATAATCAGTAATCAGCAGACATAGTATCTATTAATGCTCTCATTTGAATTAATTCAACTGCATGTATATGGCTCAACCAATGTAGAGATTGCCTTCTGATACAGCAACACAGTTTCCTTGTAATCCTTTATGTACAGAAAAATCATTCTTACTGTTTATAACTTCAGTTATTCACAGAATTATTCTATATCCTACCTCCCCCCTTCAGTTTAAATTATAAACCCATTTTATATCATTTAAACGCATTATACCTATTTGAAAAGGTGGGTTAGGAAAGTCTAACCCTAGCAAATTTGGCAGCAAACCAAAAGTTTGCAGTATGTGCATTAGATATAGATAACTTAACAAAACCTGGGCATGGCACTAACTAATGACTCAAGGCATCATACTAGATAAAGTTCTCCTAGATGTGTAGCCATGTGTGTAGATATGTGCCTGTGTAGTAATCAAAGTCTTCAAATGTGGGCCGGGTACAGTGACTCAGTCTGTAATCCCAGTACCTCGGGAGGCTGAAGCGAGAGGATTGTCTGAGCCTGGGGATTTGAGACCAGCCTGGGCCACTGGTGACACCTCATCTCTACAATAAATCAAAAAATAAGCCAGGCATGGTAGCATACACCTGTGGTTCCATCTACTTGAAAGAGTGAGGTGGAAGGATCACCTAAGTCCACCAGGTCGAGGCTGCAGTGGCCATGAGTGTGCCACTGCACTCCAGCTCTGACAATAGAGTGATACTCTAACTCAAAATAATAATAATAATAATAATAATAATAATAATAATAAAAGTCTTCAAATGTGAAATGGACTACATACATAAAATGAAAATTTGTTGCATGGAATTTCCAAGAAGATTATAAATTAGTATAAACTGTATAGAAATTACAATCACAGTGTAGGTGGAATTTCTAAAAATCCTGTAATCATAGCAAGGGTTCTATGTCAATCTAGATTCTTACTCTGTATGCACATAATTCTTTAGTAGAAAGCCATCAGGGCCTCAGAGCTCTTTTTTATGTGTTGGCCTTTCCCATTCTAACATTTTATCTTTCTGTCACCCTGTATCATGTGTTTTGAAGAGATTCATAAGAAACTCAAAAAATCACCCCATATCAACAGGGTACCTGAATGAAACGCAATTGTATACCTAACCCTTAACTGTACCCCACAACTTCACAATAAAAAAAAATGTAAAAAAAGAAACTTAAAAAAATACCACCCTTCCCGCCCCCCCAAAACAAAATGAAATAAAAACCTCTGAATCTGAAGTTTGAGACAGATGGTATAATTATGCAGGATAAGTGGCAATGTCCCTCACTAGACTGTGGATTTCATTTGTGAAATTTGTCTCTGAACAATGACTGATGGATCTTAGAACCTTTTCAAAGTACTTTAAACAATCCCATCAGTGGAACAAATTATCAGATGCTCTGGTCCCAGGTAAAGCAACGACAGGTATAGCTGTTCCATGTGTTTTTATCCCAGAGACCATCGGAAGCCAAGCAAACTTGAGCTTCAGATCTTTTACTATATTTGCTTCAAGATGAAATGAAAGTAGTCTATCATCACACGAATTCAAGAAATGAGGCTTAAAAACTCTCCAGTAGACTCAAAAGAAGTAATTTCAAACACAGGATCTACTCAGGTTTGGAGTTGGAAGCAGCGTTCAGTTGCTCTTGTAGTACCTGAGAAGGGATTTACTACCAGCGACTTCCCAGCTCACTCCTAAAATGACTCCCTTGTGGTTGCTGGAAGATGTTCTCTAAAGTAGGCAAGGGTGACAGGCCTTCTGCCAGAATCGCTAAATGGAGCCAAATACTCCAAACTAAAATCCAATTTGTTAAAGCACCAATTCTATGAACTCAAAACCATAAATCTCTGCAATGAGCCATAATACTCCTGGCACATACAAAGCCTACTGTCTGTCTGGAGGCAGCAAGCACAGGGACATTTTCCTGTCTTTTCAGTTCTGTCTACCTGGTACAATAGATCTGTGAGACTTTTGAGGCAGATATCCAGTAAATTGGTTTTTTCTTTGTAGTCTTATTCCAATTGTCTACCTTTAAAAATAATGAATGCAAAAATCACTGTCCTGGAAGTGCCTTTTTGCAGTTTTACTTTAGCAAATTTTCAAATTATGATGTGATGCAAATTCTAAAAGGATGTGGCAGATGTCAGGGAATAGCACTTTGGTGTCATCAGAAACAAACACACTCACTCACTCACTCATAAGTGGACCCCGAACATTTATCATAATACTATAAGAAAGGGATTGGCAGTGGTGGGACACTGCCAGGGGAGGGAGAGTGGGGCACATAACATCAATAAGGGTACCCAAACTTTACCTGCATGATAACCACTTATTATAAAACCCTGAATTTTACCTCATATCTTTAAAATAAAAATAATAATTTAAAAACTTTTAAAAGTATAAATTCATTCATTTGAAAGGGAGAAGGAAAGGGGGTTATACTGATTCACTAACTGAATAGCTCTGGAAAAATCCTCTAATCTTCCTATGTCTCAGTTGCCTCAGCTACAAAATGGGAATAATCATATCTGTCCAGCCTACCTCGCCGGATTGTTGGATTAATGAAATGCAATAATCCTTTTGCAAATTGTAGGCACAATTCATATATAGTTAAATGCATCCTCAATTCATTATAAAATTGGCGATTTTTTTTTAACAAGGAGGAATAGATAAAATTCTTTCTTTGTGGAGATGGAAATGAAAAGTGTGTCATCAACCTTCAGAGTCAGGAGACTAAAAAAATAAAAATTTCAAAGAGGTAAATCTGGTAATAAAGCAAATAATAGCTATACAACTCATGAGATGCCAAGTTTCAACTTATTCATGCATCATTTTATTTAGTCCTTGCAGGAACCTTATGGGTGAGAGACTCTTCCTCCTATTTTGCAGACAGGACTGAAGCTTAGCAAGTTAAATATTTTTGCCCCTGGTCACTTCCCCAGTATGTAACTGAGTCAGCATTCAAACCTGGGTTACCTGACTATAGAATCCATGCCCTAAAGCACTGTGCTGATCACCTCCTACAGAGCTGCCAATCCATAGCCCAGCTACACACTCACTCACCATTTGACCTCCGCTCACTTGCTGTCTCCAGTTCTGTGCTTTTCCTCATGGTCTTCCTTCCAGAATGGTCTCCTCTGTTTTGCCACTTCCTCTGCATCCTGGAAGGATCACTAAGCTTTGCCTGTGGCATATGTCTTCCTGATAAAATTCCATTTCCTGCTGATCACTCTCTATGCTGCCCTGATTTGTTAATTATGTCTCCTCTCGCTTGGATCATTCAATAAAGGTATAGGTTACATAATGTGTATCTCCTTTTCTCTCTCTCCACAAATGTCTAAAACTGTACTAGGTTAGCAGAAAACTTCATAAGGAATGTTTTTGGAGACATTAGCAAAACTTTTACTTGCCCTACTCAACTCTAGGCTGGCTCTCCCATTCCTGATATTGTCCCAAAGCAAATATCACACACAACTATAAGCTGTGCTCTGGTGAGCAAGACAGAGTCCCTTCCTCTGGTAATCTGTTCATCAATTAAGACTGAAAAACAAGCAATTGTGTGAAGTTAAAGGAAGTACAGGCTACTATGGAGGCATAAAGTAGTTGTAGCTACCCCCATCTGTAGGACCAGGAGAAGGTTATGTGATGAGTTTGATATTTCGACTGAAATCTTAAAGATGGTGTAATGATAATAGCAATAAACCATTGAATGCGTTCTTTCTTATGGTCACTTCAGATGTATCACCTCATTTAATCCTCTCAATAAGTCTATGAAGCAGATGCTATCCTATCCACTGAAGTAGAATAATTTGCCCAAGGTTACCAATAAATATTCAAATTCAGGCAGACTGGCACCCAGAGACCACACCTTTAACCAGTATGTTATCCTTCTTCTCACATAGATGAGCCCACTGAAGAGAGAGATCAAGGATGGTCCAGGGAGACGACCTAGCATATGTAAAGGTCACAAGAAGAACTCAAGCAGGATATACTGAGAAACTAAAGGAATTTAACGTAGTGTTCTAACAACTTCAGGTGAGTCATTGATCACTCTGAGGTAAATGTCTGGTCATTTCCCAGTGAGAGCACAGAATGCCGACAGGGCCCTGTGGTACACTTATCCTGCAGGGATGCTTGCAAGAGACCTTTGGTGTATTGGGGTACCCAGGGACTGTGCTTTATTGGCCCCAGTGGCCAGTAGATTCCTCTCCATTGTGCATCAGCAGGCAGGTCTCTGACGTTCCCTTTAACATCAGTTTGTCCCAACCCCATGGCATCAGAGAACCCTTAAAGATCCTCTGATTCTAGAAGAGAAGGGAATCGAACTAGAATAAAATAGCCCAACCCTCTGCTTCCAGAAAGTTTTTTTTCACACTATTAGACTCCAAGGAACATTCCATAACTCTCTTAGCATCTCATTTTAATGGCAGGTTATCCTGTCCATGAAAGCAGTCTTACTCGGGTATGATGTAAAAACCTTTTATGCTAAGAATTTTGCCCAAACTTGCAGCTCTGCCTTCACTAGTGGTAGAATATTAGGTCATCTTTTCTGTCTCAAATGTAGGTGAGACAGCCATGTCTGAAACCTGCAGTCACCTTGGGTCTCTTGGCTCTATTACATGTGAGCTCTGTGATGTTGGGTAGATTATGCAACTTTTCAATGATTCTAGTTCTCATCTATAAAATGGAAACAATAATAGGGTTTACCCAGGGATTTGTTTTGAGGATAAAATCTAGATAAAAGGCTTAGCATGGTACTCAACTCATCACAAATACTTATCAAATTTTACCTTAAAAAATAAAGGACCTATCATCAATAACTCAAAAATCAACAGATACTAGAGAGGATGCGGGGAAAAGGGAACATTTCTACACTGTTGGTGGGAGTATAAACTCGTACAGCCTCTGTGGAAAACAATGTGGTGATTCCTAACAGATCTAAAAATCGACCTTCCATACGAACCTGCAGTCTCCCTTCTGGGACTATTCCCAGAGGAACTCAAATTGCTCTATGAAAAAGGTACCTGCATTTGCATGTTTATTGCAGCATTATTCACAGTAGCAAAAACATGGAATCAACCATGCTGTTCATCAAAAGAGGACTGGATTTTTAAAAAGTGATACATAACAATGGAATATTATGCAGCTATAAAGAAGGACAAAATTACGAACTTTGCAGCAACTTGGATGAATTTAGAGTCTATAATGCTGAGTGATCTATCACAGAAACAAAGAACTGGGTACCACATGTTCTCACTCATAAGCAGGCCTTGAACAATTATCATAATACTATAAGAAAAGGATTAGCAGTAGTGGGAAACTGCCAGGGGAGGGAGGGGCACACCTCATCAAGGAGGGTACCTGCATAATGAACATTTATCTACCTAACCCTGAACTGTAACCCATGTCTTTAAAATTAAAAAAAGAAAAACAAAAAAGAAAGAATGAAAGAAAGAAAGGGCCTAATTCTGTCTGCATATTGGGGTAATTTGTATACAATTTAGGGACTAACAAATAAATCCCAAATCAACTTTTCTGGGGAGAACAAAAAAGATCAAATGCCTAAAAATAGTAATTATAATTTCAGTCTCTTGTTTTCCATTAGTATGGAGAAGAATAGAACATCCACTTTTAATGGTAGTTATATATCAGTTATAAGATTGTTAAATAAATCTGTGAAGGCCAAGAAAAAAGAAGAGACAGGAACCATCCTACTGTTGCCATGACGACGAGGCACGTTATCTGGACAAAGATTTTGGAAATCTCTTAAAAGAATAGCCAGAGATGTTTCCGTCTATTTTGGGAAGGACAAAGTCTTCCTTTATCTTCCACTAAAGACACACATCCACTTGCTGCTGCATATCTTCCAATTAACAACAGGACAAGCTCTGAGAAAAGTGAGGATGTCATGAGCAGGCAGGAGGTGGGATGGAAAGGAACTTGGCAGGGGAGTGCGAGGTGAGGGCACATATCAGTGGAAAATGCAAGATCAAACTGCCCAGAATCTCTATTGTTTCATTTAAAATAGCCAAAGAGTATTCATTAAAAAGCGTCATTCTCACGCACGAAGACCCCCAACAGCTGCAGATTAAGCTTACAAGAAATGGAATTCTAAACCAATAATACCTTCATTTTTATTAATAGTAGTAACATGAAGAACGTGATTAAAAACTCTGGTGGGCAAGACTTTCCCTGAAAGTCATTTTTATGTATAAAGGAATAAAGGAATAGAGAGTTTATGATTCATACTATGTGTTTTTTCTCCTTTTTGGGCATTGTATATAGGTCGTGTGTGTGTGTGTGTACGTGTGTGTGTACGTGTGTGTGTGTTTCCCTCCTTCAATCTGTAGTTTACACTTAACGTAATAATCTTGCACACTTTTCTCATTTTTCAGTTAATCGATAGTATTTTTAAAGCAACAAATAGAGGCTATTTGTAATAGTATTTCCTTTAATTGCATATTTTTCAAACATGAGACTATTAAAGTAGCTGTCCCTGAAAGCAGTCATTCAATTTTCCTCTGAGGTGCCCCTTGATTCTGAAAGGGCCTCCCTCATCAAGCTCAATAGCATCTCTTGGCCGCCTGAGAAAAAGCACTGGAGGAAAAAAAGAAGAAATCTATTTTCCAGATCAAAGTAATCCCTGCTCCATTGCCATGGCTCCAGACGTCTCTTTTCATTGACCAGACAAGGTTCTTCTCAGCTCCCTGCTTCAATTTTTTTTTTTGCCTGAATTTGTTTTCTCGTTGGGAAAAGTAGTCATTAAAGTATTAGTTTAGGTTGATTGGTTCTTCAGCAACAGAAGAGGCTTCTGATGCTTTGTTATCCTTGACATGATCTCAAAACAGTTGCCTGACTGTTATGCAATATGGAAATAATAACTCGAGGCAGCGGTTCCCTTTGAGAATCGTGTAAGGTGCCAGGTATATGGTTACATTCCTAATCTACTAGTCTTCTCATGGGTGCTCTCGGACCCCTGAGGGTCTGGCCATACCCCTGGTCATACATGTGACTTCGCCTCCCTGTCCTGATCGTGTAGTGCCCCCCTCTCATGGACCTGAATTCTTCCCAAGTGGTGGAAGCTACTCAGCATTTGCCTCCATTTATACCAACCAGTGGCGCATTCAGTAGGAAGAATGAGGCGGGGGAGAGGGGTGGCTTTGATGTTTCCAGGGGCAGGAAATCACTTGGATGATCTTCCAGGGCCACTTGGCAGCAGGTAGAGGGTGTGACAGCTGGTGGGAAGGTCGGCGGCTGGGATGTGACCACTCAACCCTAGCAGGGATCTGTTCTGCCCTTGCAAACTGAGAAGTTTGTTCCTATAGTCTAGTAGGGGGTAGGGATGACGAAGAAAGATCAGAGGGCCTGGCACATACTATCTGGGGAAAAAAAGAATTAAAAAATCATCAAATAACATGCTGGAAGATTTCACTATTTTAAAACAATGACCTGCATCTTTAAGTCCAAGGTCATAATAATGTATGACTGCCAATACCTAAGGAGTGATACAAACAGTGGTTAGTCATGTGAATCTCGAATCTAGACTTTAAGCCTCTGTTTACTCATCTGTTAAGATGCAGTTAGTAACAGATTTGCTTAAATTATAATAATAATAATGTTTACTGCATGCTCACTATGGGCCAGACACTGTGTACAGCACTTGAAATGCATTATCTTATTTCCTACAATAGGATTATTTCCAACAATCCATTGGAACAGATAATACTACAATGCCCTTCTTTCTTACAAGGAAGCAAGTAGAGAGAGTAGAAATAAGTTATCCAAAGTCACACAGCTGGTAAGTGAAGCCAGATTTGAAATCCAAACAGCCCAAACTCTAGCACCTGTACCACTTAGGAATAAAATGAAACAATGTATGAAGTATTGATTCTGGTACTAGACAGCAACATTACTGATCATTATTTTTGCACTACTAACTCTATTATCAGACTCCCTCTGTTGCTTTGGCCAAAGAAACTAAAGTATGTGACAGTACTTCAATAAGAGAAAGGATTTTATGAAAGCAAGGGCATTAAATATAATGAGGATGACTGGAGCTTGTACACAGAAAGGCTAGCAATACTGTTTAGTTCAAAAGTTCCATGGACATAATCATACTTATAGAATTTGTTGGGAGAGGGCTTAAGATGACTGACATGAGGCAGCTAGAGTGACTTTCTCTGACAGAGTAAACCAAGATAGAGTTTCTTCAGCATGCAGAGAGGAACGGATCCAGCAGCGTGATCCATGAGTCCCCAAACGAGTGATAATAAGCTCTTAGAGCAAAGAAGAAAAAAATCCACCAACTTGGGCTGGAACTGGCTGGATCCTCTCCTGCACTGCACTGTCCACCACAGCCTCTGGACATAGTAGGGAAGACGAGTGATGGGAATTTGAGAGTTCTGTGCTCCTGTTGTGAACTTGTAGGGCTCCCTGAGCCTTGTGGGTCCCCAGCCCCTCATGGAAAAATGCCTTCCCCACAGCCATGGAATGGTGCAGGAAAAAAGCCTTGAGCAGCACCTGTCACCATTTCCCAGGAACTTAACCCTTGCAGGGTGGAGCAGCTGCTTTCCAGCCAGCTTAGGAGGGAATGGATCCCAAGGTAAAACTCCACAGCTGCAACACCTGAGGCCCTGAGATGGCTGCATCTTGACATTCAGATAGCAGATTGCCTGAGGCCAAGGCAGAAGCAGGGTGGGATTCATTGCCATGGCAACTCTCATTCTCCTTGTGAACCCTTCTGGGCCTGCTGTGCACAACAACATTACCCCAGTGGGCTGGGATTCCCTCCTGAACTCTACTGGGGCTGCTGAGAGCGCAAACTTGTGAGGCGATGCCTCATCTCCTTTTCCCTACAAAACCCCAGAAGGCTCAAAACAGAAAATTTAGGAAATCCCCAGAGTCCTCAGCCTAGGCTGGCTGGGCACTTTCTCAGAATAATACTTACCAAGGAGACACCCTATAGCTACCATCATAGACAGCTGTCTCCCACAGTTCCTCCTCCTGACCTGAGGTCAACAGTACAGCCAACCACATCACACACAGCTTTGGGGAAGGCTAGATCCCAAACATCAGCTAACAACAATTTCAAACTACTCTGGCCACTCAGGATGCCATGGGCAAGTACAGGTACACAGCACAGGGCTTTCACATCTAGAAAGTGAGAAAACCACAACACCAAGTCTATATATAATCAAGGAAATCCTACAGTCCCCCCTGCCAATCTCATATAGGAAGAAATTGCTGACCCAAATAAGAAAGAACCAGAAAAATAATTCTGACAATAAGAAAAAACAGAGTTCTCCAACATCCTCAAAAGACGACATCAACTCTTCAGCAAAGAAACCTAACCAAAATGAAATTGTTAAAATTCCAGACATAGAATTCAAAAGGTTGATGATAAACTGGTCATTGCCTTGCTAAGCTATGGTGTGACCATAGCTTTGAGCTATGGCCAGGCCATGTTTTCTTTAGCTCTGGCCTCCCTCCCCTACCTTGGGGAGGTGAATTCTCCAAAGATATAGACAACCCCCCCAATAAAGTTGAAATTTTTGAAATGAAAGAAGCATTTAAGAAAGTACAAGATATAGTGGAAAGTTTTAACAGTAGACTAGAATAAGCAGAAGAAAGGATCTCAGAACTTAAAGACAAGACTTTTGAATTAACCCAATCAGACAACAAAAAAAAGAATCAAGAGAACAGAACAAAGTATCCAAGAAATGTGAGATGATGTAAAATTCTCAAACCTAAGAATCATAGGTGTTCCTGAGGAAGAAGAGAAAGCAACAGGTTTGGAAAATTTATTTGAGTGAATAAGGAAGGAAAATTTCCCTGGCCTTGCCAGAAATATAAATATCCAGATACAAGAATCCCATAGAACCCTCAGACCCCCAGACAAGCAAATGCTGAGGGAATTTGTCATCACTAGACCAGCTCTACAAGAAATTTCAAAGGAGTCCTAAATATTGAAACAAAAGGTTGAAATACACCAATAGAAAAATGCTGGAAATCACAAAAAGTTCATCCCCAAAGTATATAATCATCCAGCTATGCAAAGTTAATGTGAAGGAAAGAATTTTAAGAAGAGTGAGAAAAAGCATCAAAAAACTTACAAAGGTAAACCTATCAGACTAGTAACAGACTTCACAGAGGAAACCCTACAAGCCAGAAGGGAGTGGGACCCCACCTTCAATCTCCTCAAACAGAATTACTGTCAGCCAAGGATGTAGTATCCTACAAAACTGCTACATCAATGAAGGAAAATGAAGTCTTTTGCAGACAAGCAAACACCGAGGGAATTTGTCATCACTAGACCAGTTCTATAATAAATATTCAAAAGAGTCCTAAATACTGAAACAAAAGATTGAAATACACCAATTGAAAAATAATGGAAATCACAACGCTCACAGGCTTTATGGAACACCAATACAATAGAGAAAATAAATAAACAAAACAACCAGTATAAGGAGTAGACTACTACCTTACATATCATAATTAACTCTAAACATAAATGATCTCAATATCCCACTAAAAAGATACAGACTGGCAGAATGGATAAAAAAAATACAACCCAATTACCACTGCTTTTAATAGACCCACTGAATTCACAAAGACTCTTATAGACTCAAGACAAAAAGGTGGGGAAAAATACTCCACACAAATGGAAACCAAAAATGAGCAGAAGCAGTCATTTTCATATCAGACAAAATATTTTAAATTAACAACAGTAAAAAAAAGACAAAGATGGCAATTATATAATGATAAAAGGATCAATCCAATGAGAAAACACACAATCTTAATTATAAATGTGCCTAATACCAGAGTCCTCAGCTTTATAAAACAAATTCTACTAGACCTAAAAAAAAAAAAAAAGAAAGATAAACAACAATACAGTAATAGTGGAAGACTTCCACATTCCACTGATATAATAGACAGATCATCAAGAGAGAAAATCAACAAAGAAGCATTCGAGTTAAACAGGACTCTAGAGGAAATATAACTAACAGACATCTAAAGAACATTTCATCCCAAAACTACAGAATATACATTTTTCTCATTAGCACACGGAACATTCTCCAAATAGACCATATGATAGGACACAAATCAAGTCTCAATAAGTTCAAAAAAATTGAAATCATATCAAGCACCATCTCAGACCACAGTGGAATAAAACTAAAAATTAATTGCAATAGTTGGCATGCGTCGTGGTTCCAGTTACTTTGAAGGCTGAGGTGGAAGGACCCCCTAAGTCCAACAAGTTGAAGCTGCAGTGGCCTTGAGAATGCCACTGCACTCCAGCCTGGGCTACAGAGTGAGACTCCAACTCAAATAAATAAATAAATAAACTGCAAAAACTCATGAAACCAAAGAAAGATATGGAAGTTAAACAACTTTCTCCTGAATGATGGTTGGGTCAGCCATGAAATTAAGATGAAAATTTAAAAATTCCTGGAAATGAATGACAACAATGAAACAAGCTATCAAAACCTCTGAGACAGCCAAAGCTGTGCTCAGAGGAAAATTTATAATGCTTAAGACTTATAAAACTGTGAACCACATATTAACAACCTAACATACCACCTCAAGGGACTAGAAAATCACAAACAAACCAAACCCAAAGCTAACAGAAGAAACAAAATAGCAAAGATCAGAACAGAATGAAATGAAATTGAAATTTTAAAAATCACAAAGAATCAATGAAACAAAAAATTGGTTCTCTGAAAAGGCAAACATAATTGATAGACCATTAGCTAGATTAATTAAGAAAGGAAGACAGAAGACTCAAATTAACAAAATTGAAAAGGAGGACATTAAAACTGATATGAAGAAAGTTCAAAAGATCATCCAAGGATCCAAGACTATTATGAACACCTCTAAGCAAACAAAGTAGACAATCTAGAAGAAGTGAACAAATTCTTGGAAACATACACTCCCCCAATATTGAATCAGGAAAAAATAGAAACCCTGAACAGAGCAATAATGAATAATGAGATTAAAACAGTAATTAGAAGTCTCCCAACAACAACAACAAAAAGTCCAAGACCTGATGGACTCAGGACTGAATTCTAACAGACTTTCAAAGAGGAACTGGTGCCAATTTTACTGAAGCTATCCTACAAGACTGAAGAGGAGGAAATCTTTCCTAACTCATACTATGATGCCAGTATCACTCTGATACCAAAGCCAGGAAAAGACACAATGAAAAAAGAAAACCACAGACCAATATCCCTTAGAACATAGACACAAAAATCCTCAACAACCTATTAGCAAACTGAATTGAATACAGTTTGCTACACCACAACCAAGTGGGTTTTATCCCAGGGATGCAAGGGTAGTTCAACATAGACAAGTCAATACATAAATAAAATTTAAAAGAAAAATGATATGATTCTTTTAATGGAGGCAGGAAAAGCATTTGATAAAATCCAGCATCCATTGATGATATTTTTAAAACCCTCAGCAAAATAGACATAAAGGGGAACATTCCTCAAAATAATGAAAGCCATATATGACAAACTCCACAGCCAATGTCATCCTGAACGGAGAAAAATTGAACACACTTCCCCTCAGAACTGGAACAAGGCAAGAATGCCCACTTTCACTACTACTATTCAACGTAGTACTAGAAGTCCTAGTCAGAGAAATCAAGCAAGAAAAAGAAATAAAGTGTGTCCAAATTGAAAAAGAAGAAATCAAACTGTATCTGTACGTTGACAATGTGATCTAATACCTAAAGAATCCTAAAGATTCCTTCAAAGGACTCCTGAACTTATTAAATGAATTAAGTAAAGTTTCACGGTCCAAAATCAACACACATATCAGAGGTACTGCTATACAACAATAGTGACCAAGTTGAGAATCAAATCATGAACTCAATTCCATTTACAATGGCAATCGAAAAGCTAAAACACTTAGGAATATATTTAACCAAGGAGACGCAAGATCTCTACAAGGAGAACTACAAAACTCTGATGAAAGAAATCACAGAGGACATAAGCAAATGGTGAAATAACCCATGTCATGGATTGGTAGAATCAAAATTATTAGAATTACCATAAAGTAATCTACAGATTCAATGCAATCCATATCAAACTATCAACATCATTTTTCACAGAATTTTTTTAAAAATCCTAAAATTCATATGGAACCAAAAAGAGCCATAATAGTCAAAGTGATTCTAAGCAAAAAGAACAAAGCTGGGAGCATCGCATTACCTGACTTCAAATTATACTGCAAAGCTATACTACACAAGGCTAAACTATAGTATATTCTATAGTAACCAAAACAGCATGGTCCTGATGCATGAGCAGACACATGGACCAATGGAACAGAACAGAGAATTCAAAAATAAACCAAAATACCTACAATCAACTGATCTTTTACAAAGCAGGAAAAAAAAAGCAGACAAAAATATACACTGGGGAAAGGACACCCTATCCAACAAATGGTGCTGGGAAAATTGGATAGCTACATGCAGAAAAATGAAACTTGATCCATATGTCTCCCCATATACAAACATAACCCAAAATGAGCAGTACAATTTAAAGTCAAAATGAATTAAAGACTTAAATGTCAGACCTGAAACTACAAAAATCCTAAAAGAAAACCTAGGAAAAATTCTTATGGACATTGGCTTAGGCAAATAATTTTGAAAGTAAATGCAACTAAAACAAAAAAATAAATAAGCGGAACTTCACTAAACCAAAAAGTTTCTGCACAGCAAAAGAAATAATCAACAGAGTAAGCAGGCAACCTACCTAAGAGAAGATATTTGCAAACTATTCATTTGACAAAGAACTAATATCCAGAATCTAAAAGAACTCAAACAAATCAGCAAGAAAAAAGCAAATACCCCAATTAAAAAGTGGGCAAATGACATGAATAGACATTTCTCAAAAGAAGATATACAAATGGCCAACAAACATATGAAAAAATGCTCCACCACCACTCATCATCAGGAAAATGCAAATCAAAACCACAGTGAGATACCACCTAACACCAGTCAGAATTGCCCTATTAAAAAATCACAAAACAAGCTGGGTTCGGTGGCTCAGCCTGTAATCCTGCGCCTTTGGGAGGCTGAGGTGAGCGGATTGCCTGAGCCCACGGGTTCAAGACCCGCCTGGGCAGCAAGAGCTCATCTCTACAATAAATCAAAAAATCAGCCGGGCGTGGTAGTGTGCGCCTGTAATTCCGGCTACTCGGAAGGCTGAGGCAGAAGGATCACCCGAGCCCAGCAGGTCGAGGCTGCGGTGGCCGGGAGTGGCCACTGCTCTCCAGTCTGGGCGACAGAGTGAGACTCCAACTCAAAAAAAAAAAAATCACAAAACAATAGATGCTAGCATGGTTGTAGGGAAAAGGGAACACTTATACACTGTTGGTGGGAGTGTACGCTAGTACTTCTATGAGAAGCAATTGGAGATTACTCAAAGGACTAAAAGTAGATCTATCATTTGATCCAGCAATACCACTACTAAGTATCTACCCTAAGTAATAGAGGTGGTTTATAAAAAAGACAGCCACATGTTCATCGCAGCATGAGTCACAATCACAAAGATGTGGAATCAACCTAAATGCCCATCAGTCAATCAGTGGATTATGAGAATTTAGTGTACATACACCATGAAATACTACACAGCCATTACAAAAAGAATAAAACCATGTCCTTTGCAGCAACATGGATGGAGCTGGAGATCACCATCCTAAGTAAATTGACTCAAAAACAGAAAACCAAACACCATATGTTCTCACTCCTATGTGGGAGCTGAATGGTCACAAAAATGAAAATAATAGACACTGGGAACATCAATGAGGGAGGGAGTGGGGGAGGTTAAGTTTCAGAAACTACCTATGGGCACAATATTCACTATCTGGGAAGTGGGCCACCTCAGAAACAGAAAACCAAGCACCGCATGTTATCACTCAAAAGTGGGAGATAAACAGTCACAAGGATGGAAATAAGAGATACTGAGGACACTAGTTAGGGGAGGGGGGAGCAGGACTACCCAACTACCTTTGGGTAGTTTGGGGCACAATGTTCACTATCTGGGGAATGGGTCACCTGAGACCCAATTCCCCCACCACACAATATGTCCATGTAATGAACACGCATGTGTACCCTGAAACTAAAATTAAAACTTTTTGAAAAAGAAAAATACTTTAGGGATAAAAGTTCCAATAAATAATAGAATACAATTTCTAAAAATCTTTTTTAAAAAAAGAATTTTCTGGGAGAAATGGCAAAAGGAACCCACAGTAAGAAAAGAGGGGGCATGGGAATAGAGTGGCAGCTCATTTCTAGAGGCTGCCCAGCCAAGAGGTATGGTCGAAAGTTCTGAGGACATGGTACCATAGCTGCCTTACCTGGGTAGAGGTCCAGATGTAGATGGATGTCTCAGCATTAGACAGAGAGGGGGAAGAAGTCTAGCTGACAGGTACCATCTAGTTAGCCAACTAAATTGCACCGGACTACTCATACTCAGAACTAAAACTTTCTCATTCCTATTGGAAGATCCCAAGCAATCAAGAAATACTGCCATTTTCAAATTCTTAAGGAGACCCAGAAAGCTCACTGAAAAGCTTCATCCATTTATTCATTGGATTATCACTTCATAAGAGCCTTTGATATGGGAAAAGTTGTTGTGGTAGGAGTAAGGAGTCTAAACTGAAGACTAGTGTTTTGTGCTATTTTAGGGAGATGTGTACAGAGTGCTTTGGGGGGCATGATGAGGCCAAGGTGACCAGGTCTGACTTAAAGGTTGAAAGGCGAATGCGATGATGGATAATTCAAAGCCCCCCACTCCCCAGACAAGAGGTATCTTGTTTGTTATCAGAATGGAACTAATCAGTAGAGAAATAAAGAGTAAAGATGTATGAGAGATTTAGGGAGAAATTTACTAAAGAGGAGAGAATATGAAGAGCTTGAATGGGGTGAAAACAGACAGAGAGAGCAGAAGTTATCCAGAGTCACACAGCTGGTAAGTGAAGCCAGAAGTCTAATTCAGTCAGCCCAGTTGGATGCAGTGGCTCACACCTGTCATCCCAGCACTTTGGGAGGTCAAAGTGAGAGGATTGCTTGAGCCCAGGGTTTGAGATCAAATCCAATCAGCCCAAACTCTAGCACCTGCACTCTTAGAAAGGAAATGAAACAATGCATGAAGTATTGATTCTGGTACCAAACATTCAGCAACATTACCATTTTGCATTGCTAACTTTTTTTTTTTTTTTTTAGTCAGAGTCTCACTCTGTCACTCAGGCTGGAGTACAGTGGCACGCTCATGGCCACCGCAACCTTGACCTGCTGGGTTCAGACGATCCTTCTATACTTCAGCCTTTCAAATAACTGGAACTACAGGCAGGCCCCATCACACCCGGCTAACTTTCTGATTTATTGTAGAGGCAAGGTCTCACCATGTTACCCAGGCTGACCTCGAACCTATGGATTCAGGAAATCCTCTTGCCTCCAGCTCCCAAAGTGCTGGCATTACAGGGGTGAGCCACCACGCCTGGAGCTAACATTATTATTATGGGAACTGTAGCCTGGGGAAGGAGAAAGACAACACCATCTTCCCTCCTTCAAGAAGAAGGAAGAAAAGAGAGATTAAGATATAGATAAATTTCTATATGGAGAAAAATTGGGGCAACTCACATAAGATGGTCCCAACCTTCTCAGCAAGGAAGTTCATCTGTTGAGTTTTAGGGAGGGAAGTGAGGGTGTTGCTGGAGACTGCCTCGATAAGTCACTATGGAAAATGGCATTTCCCATTTTTGTCTGCCCAGCAAGCACCTACTAATCTCTCAGGACTCAAATTAAGCACCATCTTTTCTAGATTCCCAAACTCCCAGGCAGCATCGGGAGCTCTGTTCCCTGCACTTATTTGTTCTTCCCTTATCTTATTAGTCACATCATATTGTAATTATTTTCATCGATGTCTCTCTTTCCGATTAGACTAAAATCCTTGATGATGGAGACCACATTTTACCCATCTTAATTTTGCCAACTTCTAATCTGATACAAAATGATGTTCGGTAAACGTGTGTTTAATGAATAAATAAGTTCCTCCATAAGCCATACGTAAAAGAATTACAGTTCAGATCCAGAGTACTTAGTAAATAACATTTTAGAAGTGGCATCCTAAATGTCTAGGTTCATTTCAGATCAAAACTGTCTGCTCTTGGGCAATTCCCCTAAACTCTGCATCTAATAATCCAGGTTCTGAAAAATGGCAACCGAAATCCACAGAGCTGTGGGCTTCAATATAAATGCCAGGAAAGGGCTATTTAAGTGGCAAAGCAGATAATTACAGAAAATGTCCCTAAGGAGGAAGAATGACAATGTCATGTCTCAGAGACAATGAAAGACCTTCCTTCCAGGATTTCCACTACATTTCACTCTGATACAGGCAGCTTCGGAGGATCCAGGGTCCTCTCAAAGGCGTTGGCACCACTACATTCCAAGAGCATGAATTCACTAAATTCATGAACTGTTGTGAAAGAATATTGGTTAGAAAGCACCAGAGTCCTGCCATTCAGCCCTCCCAGCTCAGAGCCACTTTCAACTTTTTATTTTTATTTAGAATCAGGGGATACAAGTGCATGTTTGTTACATGAACATATTGTGTAGTGTTGAGGATTGGGTTTCAGGTAACCCATCCTCCAGATAATGAACATTGTACGCCAACCCTCTCCTTACCTCCCCCATTATTGGTGATCCTAGTGTCTATTAGTTCCATCTTTGTGGCCATTTAACTTTCAGTTTTTTCTATTGTTCTGTCTTGCCTTGGTTCCTGGTTTTCACTTTTTCAGATCATCAACAGATCACTCAAATGTGCTTAACCTCTGGAAATACACTTGTGTTTTCAGGAAGTACAGATCATTTATCACTGCCATTTGCCAAGTGTTCTAGACAAATAGATACCTGGGTGAGTCTTGAAAGCAGCCACCAAGCCGGGCTCGGTGGCTCAGCCTGTAATCCCGCGCTTTGGGAGGCTGAGGTGAGTGGATTGCCTGAGCCCGCGGGTTGGAGACCCGCCTGGAAAAACTGGCGAGACCTCATCTCTACAATAAATCATAAAATTAGCTGGGCATGGTAGCGCACGCCTGTAGTTTCAGCTATTTAGAAGGCAAAGGTGGAAGGATCGCCAGAGCCCAGCAGGTCGAGGCTGCAGTGGCCGGGAGCAGCCACTGCACTCCAGTCTGGGTGACAGAGTGAGACTCCAACTCAAAAAAAAAGAAAAAGAAAGCAGCCACCAGATGTGATACAATTTAGTCCAGATAAATCACACAAACAATATGACACTGAACAATAAGATGTGTTAATATATGTGTATGTTCTGGGGCTTTAATTAAAAAAACAACAACAAATTTATGACTAACATGTGTAATTATTTCTTTTTTTTCTTTTAAGTGTATTTTATCTTTTATTTTAAAGATGTAGGGTATAATTCAGGATTAGGTAAATAAGTGGTCTTTTTTTTATTTTAAAGACGTGGGGTACAATTCAGGATTAGGTAGATAAGTGGTCATTGTAAAGTTTGGGCCTCCTTTTGGTTCCCACTTTACCTGGTTTGAGATCAGGTACCTTTATTGATGTGATGTGCCCTCCCTCATGCTGGCAGCATCCTGCTACTGCCATGTACTTATTTCTAGGGCCATAAAAATATAAAGGGTTATCTATTCTAGACCGTTTGTTCTAATTTAGTGTAACATTGCTAAGAATAAATTAAGAAAAATGCAAATTCTAAAGTATTTGTGTTTGATTCATAATTTCCCTCTACACACACAAATGTACACACACCTGTCCCTAAAATTGAATTCTGCTGAAGATAAATTTGAGTTTGGCCCCAAATACACCCTAGATTTAGCAATATATGCAAAAATAATTGGTAGAGAGAGTCTGGGATTTGTTTACGTTTTCATAGCTAATCAAAACTATATACAGGAGAACAGAGAAGAGTTGGAACGAGTAGTAGAAGAAAAAAAAAGAATTGGGGTTAAAAGAAAAGAATATAAAACAAAAATGAAGGATCATAATCATTATTACTAGATATGAGCTTCAGTTAGTGATCTCGGTTCTTTCCCATAATGATTATCAATCCACATGCAAACATTTCCAGAGTAGGGGCATTCCGGGTTAGAAAGTACTGAGGAAGTTTTCATCTTCTGAAACTACAGGCTGCTTTCTTATCACCAGAGCAGCTAACAGCCTGCAGTTACTCATCAACATTAAATGTAGAAAATTTGCCACAGCTATAATTAAAACTCCAGTTAGTATCTATGTTAGCTAGTATATCTTAATGTGAGCCACTCAGAGCTCTTTTGACACTTATTATTAGTTAAAAGAGAAATAAAATGACAACATTTTCTTAGAATTGATATAACTTAAGGGTCCATGCAGAGTCTGAATGGCCTTTAGTCAAGGATTCCATATATAGAAGTCCTTCAATTGCTGGAAAGTTAGATCACGTATAACTATGAAGTGTGATTCAATGACCTTGCAGGAAAATGGCAGGATTATTCTGTGACGTGGACTTCACTGGAACGTTCCATCCCTAATGGAAAAGCCACTTGTTCACAACGTGGGAGAAATTGCCAAAACAATAGTCAATCTACTCTTACTGACCAAAACATCTCTGGGAATATATATATATTTTTTGAGTTGGAGTCTTACTCTGTCACCCAGACTGGAGTGCAGTGGCTGCTCCCGGTCACTGCAGCCTCGACCTGCTGGGCTCCGGTGATCCTTCCGCCTCAGCCTTCCAAGTAGTTGGAACTACAGGCGCACGCTACCACGCCCGGCTAATTTTTTTTGATCTATTGTAGAGATGAGGTCTCACCAAGTTGCCCAGGCGGGTCTCGAACCCATGGGCTCAGGCAATTCACTCACCTCAGCCTACCAAGGCGCGGAATTATAGGCTGAGTCACCGAGCCCAGCTCTCTGGGAATATTTTATGCTGCCTGAGCGCAGAGGGCCTGACTCCATGTGCCTTCGTAATTAAACTTTCTTGGCTTCCGTTTATCGCTCAGAAATTTCTGTCTTTAGTGAACTCAGATTGTGACCTTTTTTTGGACAAAGTCAAAGTAAGTAATTTTGGAGTCCACCATATTTTTAAAGTTTTGGGTCACTTATTCCATCAACAATCAGATGGAGAAAATAAAGCCTCATTCACAAGAATAATGGCCAGACACAGTGGCTCACACCTGTAATCCAGCACTTTGGGAGACCAAGGTGAGAGGATCGCTTGAATCCAGGAGTTTAAGACCAGCTTGGACCACATGGTGACATCTCATCTCTACAAAAAATTAGCTGGGAGTGGTGGCTGCCTGTAGTTCCAGCGTCTTGGGAGGCTGAGGTAGGAGGATCACCTGAGCCCAAGAGACTGTGGTGAGCTGTGATTGCGCCACTGTGCCCCACCCTAGGCGATAGAGTAAGACTTTGACTCAAAAAGAAGGAGGAGGAGGAACTGTTGAACCAACATATCATTAATCTAACAGACATAAATTAGAAAAGTTGGGGAGACATTGTCTTTTTTGAGGTCTCGGACCTCAAATCTCTCTCCTCAGTGTCTCAATTCCTTTTTTAAAAAAGACATTCCGAGCACTGAACCTGAAAAGATTAAAGTCTAGGGAAGAAAGAGTAGAGTGAGAGGAAGACCAGTAGCTTAGAGGGAAGAAGTGGGAAGAGGAGAAGAGGGGTTATATCATGATTAAAGCTTCTAACATGCAATCAATCAAATGCAGAATATAATAGGCAATCATAATGAAAAGTACAAACACACACTGCATACACTCAGAATCTAAGACCTGTAGAAAAATATGGGATATAAGACATCAGTTCAGCTATCCATTTATAGATTTATAAAAACTAAGGCTCAAGGCTGTCAAGTGACTAATGAGCTGTTTTAGACTGTAAGAAAATCAAAGCCACAACCAGAACCCAAGAGCCAAGGTCTGAAAACCAAGTGAAAGTATGAAATTCTCTTCATTCTATTTTTAAAAAGCACTGAAAGAGGAAAAAATTAATCTGTTCTATGGCAAAATGTGTACGAATGTACAAAAATTTATAGATAAGGGTTTTTGATCCAATGATCCCACTGCCTAAATTTCTTCTGCTTGTAGACGCTGCGTTTACATCCATGCTTTGCCAATTATTTGATGTTTGTTGGTTCTAGCTCCCAAAACTAAACTCCAAATATTTGAGGGCAATGTCTTTTATCCATCTCAGTTTCTTGCCAAGCTCACTATGGTTGACTTGAATCCTACAGAATCACTGAAAATGTTTAACACAAATTTAACTTCGGTTTTTCCTTAGGTAAGAGGGATTAGTTAAAATGCAACCTTCTTGACTTACTGCAAATGCCACCACAAAAACTCTCCATTTGAAATATTGATCATTATTACTGTGTACCTTCTTTTCATTTGTACTACAGTCATTCTAACTTTTCAAAGCCTTTTTATGGCTACTGTTTTATTTCAGTACATCTTTCATGGCAGACCTCAATGAACATTAAAACTACAAATCCAACTATCACCCCACCTAGCAATGAAAGTTATGTCCTGGGTCTTGTTGACTTTGATAAACTGGTAGTCGGTCATTCCAATCCAGGTAGGGAAATCCATCCATAATTCACCTGGCTGGAATATAACAACAATCAGCACTGGAGAGAAATAATGCTCAATTGACAAGTTATATCAACTCAGACTGTGAAAAGACCCAGAAGGTCAAAATACAGACATGTCTTAGTCCTTGTAGTATTGTGGGAAGAGATCCCGGTGTCCCTCCATGACCCCCTCCAGTAATGTGTCCTTAGTGTTTACAGCGCACACCCCTCCTGACATTTCCTCATAATTTAACATTCCTAGTAAGGCAGAAATGAAAGCTGAATTTTTCACTGGAGGTAGGTCATGCTGACAGTGATAGCAACTGACAGGAGATTAAAAGGAACCAAAGACACAATGTTGAAAAAGTCTCATCAAGGTCACCCACTTGTGATAAAGCAAGTGGAGAGTGAGGGAGAAATATAGGCTTATCACTTAAGAACCAGCAGGGACAACTACATTATCTAATTATTCCTCTCCATTTCTACTTCCTTTAGCCTCCCACTCCTACACATGTGCTTCTAAGTTAGTCCATTATTTAAAAATTACTCTGTGATAGTTCTCCTTATCAGTTCAAGATACAGTTGCCTTTAAAGGCAGTGCCACCAGCAGTCCCAATCCTGCCAAGCAAGAGTAGCTGCACCTCGAGGCACTCAACTCAACCTTTTACTACAGCACATACACGTTTACATGACTTTTTCACTCCAAGACTGTCAACCCTTCATGTGTTACAAGCATGTCTTACTCATCTTTCTACCTACCTATGTGGTGACAGAGCTAGCCAGCTGTCTACTAAATTCATGATTCTCCCCTAATACAGAATAGCTTCTGGACTAGCTGCTACCAAGGCAGGGAACTACATTTTCCAGCCCCATTTACATCTAGATCTGGCCATGAGATGAGAATGAGCCAGTAGAAAATGAACAGAAGTAAGGTATTTCACTTTGAGGTTTTTATAAGGTGTCATATCTCCATACTCTTTGGCCTGCTGTTGGTTAGATGGATACAGAGGTTGATGGGCACTAAGGAACTGGCCAACCTTTGTGACACAGAGAACTTGAATCCTTGAATCACTGCACTGAAGAAAGCTACTACTGACCAGAAATGATGTATTGGACTGTTACAAGAGGAAAAAATAAACTTCTATTTTAAAAAATCTTATGATCAATGTTTATATACCTAACCCTGAATTATACCCCACATATTTATAATAAAAATTTAAAAAATAAAGAAAGTTAAAAAATCTTTATATATTTGGGGGTCTATTTGTTACTGGAGTGTACTCTGATACATGACCTCAATACAGTGTCATATGTAGGCATTCAAGAGATGATGAATAAATGAATAAGGCTCTTTGTCTATGGAAGAGCCTGAATGTTTTGTACTTTCCCAAGAAAGATTAACTGTGGATTACAGTTCATGAAATTATATGCAATAATCATTATTATGGAAATCTTTCCAAACTGCTATAAGATGCAGACGGATGTGATTAGGATTTTATTTAATCTTAGAGTTGTTTTTTCAAATTCATAGATACATATTTAAAATTTTTGATGTTAGGGAATGCTGAGGTTGTCATAGCAACAAGTTAGCGCAACAGAGTGTATGTGATGTACTGGGATGCTTGGTGCTAGCCATGCCAGAAAAAAAAAAAAGAAATTATATCACACAGATAACTATTCTAAGGGTTATGGTGTAATAGTCAACTACTTGTTTGTCTTTCACCTTCTAGTAACTATAATTTAATACACTGATTAGTTAACAATTTTGATAATATTGTCAATTCTGGAATTAAATGGACTTTAGAATAAAGATCACCCTAATCACCCTATATCGTCTGTCTGGAAAACTATATTTACATATATGTGCATGTATGTGTGCGTGTGTGTATATATATATAAAATGTATATATATATGCATATATATACAGGCACGCATATTCATATATCACATAACAGTATTTCAGTCAATAATATACCGCATATACAATGGTTGTCTCATAGGATTTTAATGGAGTTGAAAATTTTCTATTGCCCAATGATGTAGTGCCAAATATAATCTTTTCCATGTTTGTGTGTGTTTGGATACGCAAATACAGGTGTTATAATTGCCTACAGCAGCCAGGCTCGGTGGCTCAGCCTGTAACCCCGTGTTTTGGGAGGCTGAGGTGAGT
The DNA here is from genome assembly GCF_000164805.1 of Carlito syrichta. NCBI lineage: Eukaryota > Metazoa > Chordata > Mammalia > Primates > Tarsiidae > Carlito > Carlito syrichta. The sequence goes on from NW_007246070.1 coordinate 401,823, forward strand.
GGATTGCCTGAACCCGAGGATTCGAGACCTGCCTGGGCAACTTGGCGAGACCTCATCTCTACAATAAATCAAAAAAAAAAAAAAATTAGCCGGGCGTGGTAGTGCACACCTGTTGTTCCAGCTACTTGGAAGGCTGAGGTGGAAGGATTGCCGGAGCCCAGCAGGTCGAGGCTGTGGTGACTGGGGGTGGCCACTGCACTCCAGTCTGGGTGACAGAGTGAGACTCCAACTCAAAAAAAACCCCAAAACAAAAACAATTGCCTACAGCATTCAATATAGTAGCATGCTTTATAGGTTTGTGCTATAGGAGCAATACCATATAGCTTAAGTGTGTACTAGGCTATATCTAGGTTTATGTAAATGCACTCTGATGATTGCCTAATGATGAAATAAATTTAAGACCCTTTTCTCAGAATACATCCTTGTCATCAAGTGATGCATGACTATATGTGTGTGTGTGTGTGTGTGTGTTTTAAAAAACTGTATACAAAATAATAATATAGGAGGCAGAGAACTGCTTGCCAGAAAATAAAAGTATAAATATATATACAGAGAGATAAAGAATGGGGGAAGGAGAATGGACCTACACAAGTTAAACTGAGAGTTGATGATGAATTGAGGGGACAATTTAAATTTAAACAGGCCGGGCACGGTTGGTCAGTCTGTGATCCCAGCACTTTGGGAGACCGAGGCGAGTGGATTGCCTGAGCCCGCAGGTTCAAGACCAGCCAGGGCAACTCACCGAGACCTCGTCTCTACAATAAAATAAAAAACAGCCAGGCTTGGTAGCGCATGCCTGTAGTTCAGGCTACTTGGAAGGTTGAGGTAGAAGAATCGCTGGAGCCCAGAAGGTTGACATTGGAGTGGCTGTGAGCGTGCGTGCCACTGCACTCCAGCCTGGGCGAAGGAGTGAGACTCCAACTCAAAAATTAAAAATTAAGTAAATAAATGAACAAATAAATTTAAACCAATTATATTCTTCCAGAACAGAGGTTGCAGAGTACATTTCTTAAGTACCCCAACTCTCTGATTTACTTTACCACACTGAAAGAGCCTTTCCTGATCCTTTCTCTGTGAACCAGGAACCTATTTTTCTGCAACATATTTGCCATTCATTCAAGTTATCATTATTCTCTTGTGAAAAATTAAACATTTCAAGCAGTGCTATTTTATCTTCCCCAGGGATATTATTTTTCTCTCCCAGTGACCTTAGGGCTTCAAAGTGCCTAGAAGCACTGACACGTGTCTTGAGAATAATATAACAGGTGACTTGGATTATCATGCAGTTATAAATGACAGGTGACTTGGATTATCATGCAGTTTCCAGCATAAGGCTGTGACCAGCTAGAATAGGGTAGTTTGGCAAATAAGGGTGATTTGGGATGCCTAATATTACTTGAATGAGTAAAATTAAAATGTAAAGAAAATACTATCCAGATTTCTTTTCTTCCTAAGGTCCTAGAAGATAATTCATGAAAACTTTCAACTCTAAAAAAATAAAATAAAGAAAAAATATGGCATTTCCGCTTTAGAGTCCTCTTTTCCTCCCCATGTCATTCTATCATTTCTGTTTATATGTGCTGATTAAGTAATTTCTTCTCTAGCCCCTTCCTTGCTTCATTCAGAAATGGTATTGACCAACTTCCTAGAGAAGAAACCCAAGCTCTGAGAGTCTCTTTCATAACTGGGACAGCAGGAGTCGTACAGGTAAAAGATTCTGACCCCTAAAGAAGTCGTTACTATATTGAGAAGCAAGCATGACACAAAGAATGCAGACTGTCAACCCCACCTGCAATAATACAAACCATTTTAAAGCAGAAGAACAAAAAAAGGCATATGCAAACGTAAAGAGGAATTGAATTCAGTCACAATGCCAGACGGTCTCAAGTGGCCCCTTGACTGCTCCTGGTGCAAACCAGGGTCAAAGGCATCTGATGTGGCTCCATAGACAGAGGAGATCAATAATGCTAAAGAGCAGTGTCTGCAGCAAGAAACAAATCATTGCAAATAGATAAAATGGTCTCTGTGCTCAGGACTTCTGATGAAAGCTCCACATCTGCAATATTGACATTAGCTCAGTGACACTCCCTCCATGGGAGGGGAAAGTGAGAAAGAAGGGTAGGGAGAAAAATAGCAAGAGCCAAGGGTGATATCACAGGATTGTGTTGTCTTCAACGAAGAAGCCCCGAGTAGCTCAGTGCCCATCTGGCCAATACAAGGAGAAATCATTGGGGTGTAAATTATTTTTAGAATCATTAGGGATAAACCATACTTCAGTCTCGAAAGAGATCAGAAAGTAGCTAAGTGAAGGTAACAGTAGGATAAACAGAAAGCTAATTTTATTTAATGACTTATATTTATTAATTACTTGTAACATAAGCCAGATACATTTTACTAATAAGGAAGTTGAGGCTCAGAGAGGTAAAGTCATTTTCCCAAGAATATAAGATTGTAAGTGGTAGATCCAGGACTCAAACTAAGGTCTGCTCTACTACAAGTTCAGACAGCGATCTTAAACTCAATGTTACTCCTCACAAGGCTCATTGAGACTAAGTATGTTTCACACTAATGTATAACAACTAAATATGTTTCTCAAGGCATTTCTCTTCCTTATGGTCTTCACTATGTAACGGTCATTGGTGTGTACTTGACCTATCTGGATTCATACAAATAGGGAAAAAAAGAGTCTCTAAAGATGATCAAGCTATCTCAGTATAGGTTAGAGGCATACACCAATGAATTGTAGGGAAATACTGCTGGCATAGAGATAAGCGTCATACTAAGCCATTTTCTTTCTTTGGCTAAGTCTGCTCAGAGAGAACTGCACTGTTGAATTAAAGCAATAAACTGGTTAATTCTACTATGGGTTACCTAAACGTCTGCGTTTTTGCTGTTGTTGTTCAATATACAACATATAATTGTGAGAGTTTTCAGTGATAGAAGCAAGAATAATATAGGAAGCAGAGAACTCACTGCCAGGAAATAAATTTTGTATTGGGAGCACACTTATAGAACAATTATGCCTTTTCTATAATCGCAGTGACCTGAGTATCACCAACCCTCTTGACCCATTTCACCAAGGCTGCCTTAATGGCAAATAATGAAAAGATTCTAAATTACCAATATCTACTTTGTTTTACTTGTGATTGAATATTATTTTTCTGTTTTATGAAGGAAATGAGATTTACTGAACAGGTAAAATACATCTCCTATGCTAAATGTTTATTCACACATTATCTTACTGACTTCTCACAACTGCCTTTTGAGATGTTACATGCCTACCTTCCAGCTGATGGACTGCAGTTACAGCTATCAATTTGCCTACAGTTACGACCTATGTGGTTGCGTAGGAATTCAAGCCTGTATTCTTAGGACTTTCAAAATCAGTACTTTTTCCCTGCTTTCTTTCTTGGTCCTTTGTAATGATTTACGTCTTTGCCATACTGCTCGATTATCATTTTAAGCTTCAGCAATTACAGTTCAATAGAGTAGAAGGTATAGATAATTAGGCTGAAAAGTTGTACTGAAGTGAATGTATATTCTAGAAGTTCATGCTTTGTCTAAACTTCTAAACTAATTGGTTTGCTTCTTCTTTATCTCTTTCAACTAAAGTTGGAATACAGAAAAATCATTTCAATTGCTTGAAGGTTTGAGCTTAGTTTATTCCAGATTTCCAGAGGTGTAAAGAGAGACATTTCACATTTTTAAAAATCCTTTATTGGACAATGAATAATTGGAAAAAGATCTGAGATGAAGAGATGTAATGCACTCAGTTTCTTCCACCTCTGGGAAACATGGAGTGTAAAGGAAAGAGTATTGACTCAGAAGTCATCCAGACCCAAATGAGAATCCTGACTCCACCACAGGATAACATTGAGCAAGTCATTTGACTTATCTGAGGCGTCTTCTCTTCATCTTTATCATTGGAACGATGCTACCAACTTCAAAGCATTGTTATGAGAATTAAATGAGATAATATATACAAAATGCCATGCATCTTGCCTAGCATATAGACACACTCAGTAAATCTTAGTTTCTTTCCCAATACCTTTTTATTGGAATATATTTTTATTTTTAATGGACACAATAGTTGTACATATTTATGGAGTACATCAAGATGTTTTGATACAATGTGCAGCAATCTGATCCAGCCAATTAGCATATTTATCATCTCAACCATGTATCTCTTCTTTGTGTTGAAACCATTCAATATCCCCTTTTCTAGCTATTTGAAAATATTTATTACTGTTAACTAGAGTCATCCTACAATGTTACAAAACACTAGAAATTACTCCTCCTGTCTAGCTAGTACAGCCACTAGGGGGGGCATTATGGAAAAAACAAGTTGATCCAGCAATCCTACCACTGGATAATTATCCAAAGGAAAGGAAATCAATTTGTCGAAGTAATATCTGCAGCCCCATGTTTACTGCAGCACTATTCACAATAGCCAAGGTATGGAATTAACCTAAACTTCCAACAACAGATGAATGGATAAAGAGAAATGTGGTAGATATACACAATGGAATACTATTCAGCCATAAAAAAGAATAAGATACTGCCATTTACAGCAACATGGATGAGAGCCTGGAGAACAATATGTTAAGTGAAATAAGCCAGGAACATAAAGTTAAACACCACATGTTCTCACTAGTATGTAGAAGCCAAGAAGTAGATCTCATAGAAGCAAAGAGTAGAACAGAGGTTACTAGGGGCTGCAACGTGTAGGGGGAAGTGGGACAGAGGGGAAGATTTGCTAAAGGAGGTATCTGTTTATCATGCTTGAATAAGGAGGAGTGATGGCGTGTGCCGTGCCCACTGTAGTCCAGTGAAGAGTCCATCTAGGAAGGAAAAGAAGCATCCATTTCATTTTATTCTCACTTTCCACAATTTTAATTGGCTGGAGAAAAAGGCAATTTATAGCCCTGCCGTTTATAACCATGGCTACACTGGCATTCATGGCTGGGAAGGTGGCATTTCAAACAAAGAACGTCTGACAATCGTAAGGCCAGATGATTCCTTTACTACTATTTGTTGTGTTGTATAGCAGATCTCCATATTGTGTCATTCAGAGTCGCTCACAACTGCCTGGAACCCACAGATGGTGTCTCCGCTTTTATACTGCTCTACTTTCCCAGAATTTCTACATCTCCAGGGCCATTACCACCTCCTGACTCTCTCACAGTTATCCTATTATGCTATTATCCTGCACCCAGCAAGGGCTGTTTTATTTTCTACTTTCTGCCACAATATTATAGTCCTATGGCCCTGAGTTGCAGCCTCTAAGATAGTGTCTGTCTGCTTGCTGTTTGTGTACTTCACTAGGGAAAAGGGAGGTGTGGGGGATCCATCTATGTGTGTGTGTGTGTGTGTGTGTGTGTGTGTGTGTGTGTGTGTGTGTGTGTAATCAGAGGAGAGACAATGCCAAAGCACTTCCGCAAATAGGAAGCATCTTAATGGAGAAAGTGCAAGCAGAGTAAGAGGTAGATCACTCCAGCAAAAAGAATTAAATCCCACAGTTTAAAGTCACCACATACCCTGACAAGTAAACAATCCAAACTAAAAGGGAAAATTAGCAGTTAGCTGGTAAATTAGCTTTATGTTCGTTCTCCTTTTCAAAAAATTGCTTTGTAGTACTACCGCCAAGAGTGACTACCTACACAGGATTGACTGCCTCTATTAGGCCATGTTTGTGTATGGGTTGAACAGGATAGAATTCAAGGATTGTTCAGAGCCAGTGCCAAGTTCAAATTATAGCTTTAAGTACTACCTGGGTTAAGTCTTAGTTCTCCAACTAGTCTACGAGATTACTCAATGTCTTTGAGTCCCCTTTTCTTCGTCTATAAAATGAGAATAATACTGTCCATCTTGCATGGTTGTAGGGAAGATAAATAGAAAATGTATAAACTTGTTATATTATGCCTGAATCATAATTAGAGAAACTAATGTTTCTTTATCCCTCCCACACTTCCTTCTATAACACTTAAATCGGTTATCAATCCATCAGTTCCCAACCAGTTGGTTATCATATAACTCCAATGCCCTATCTTCTCAGCTAAACTGAAGTTTCCATGGATCAGATTTATCCTGTCTTACTCAGCCCAGGAACTTAGGCTGAAGTCTCAACAAATATTAGTGGATGTAGAGAAAAGTAGGATTATGGACCTTCACAACAAATGGGGAGTGTAAAGAAAGAGAGAACACAGTTTTTGTTTTTGTTTTTTGAGTGGAAGTCTCACTCTGTCGCCCAGACTGGAGTGCAGTGGCCGCTCCCGGCCACCGCAGCCTCAACCTGCTGGGCTCCCGCGACCCTTCCGCCTCAGCCTTCCGAGTTACAGGTATGCGCTACCACGCCCGGCTGATTTTTTGATTTATTGTAGAGATGAGGTCTCGCTGCCCAGGAGGGTCTCGAACCCACGGGCTCAAGCAATCCACTCACCTCAGCCTCCCAAAGGCTCGGGATTACAGGCTGAGCCACCGAGCCCGGCTCAGTTTTTTTTAAAATACTATTTTTTTAGACACACTCTTATACAAATTACTATTAAAAGTACCCTCTTCGAACACTTCTACACTGTTGGGGGGAGTGTAAACTTGTACAGCTTCTGTGGAAAATAACATGGCGATTCCTAAAAGATATAAAAATCGACCTCTCATACAACCCCACAATCCCCCTACTAGGAATATACCCAGAGTAGCTCAAATCACTCTATGAAAAAGATACCTGCACATGCATGTTTATTGCAGCATTACCTACAATAGCAAAAACATGGAACCAACCATGCTGCCCACTGAAAGAGGACTGGATTAAAAAAATAAGATACATGCACACAATGGAATATTATGCAGTCACAAAGAAGGACAAAATTATGAACTTCGCAGCAACTTGGGTGAACTTAGAGTCTATAATACTGAGTGATCTATCACATAAACAAAGAACCGAGTATCACAGTTCTCGCTCATAAGCTAACCTTGAACAATTATCGTAATACTATAAGAAAGGGATTGACTAGTGAGAAACTGCCAGGAGAGGACGGGGGAGAGATTGGTAGTAGTGACAAACTTCCAGGGGAAGGAGGGACACACCTCATCAACAAGGATACCTGCATAACGAACATTCGTATACCTAACCCTGAATTGTACCCCACATATTTAAAATTTAAAAACATTTTTAAAAAGAATACCCTCTTCAGAAAGGATCTGTCTCCATTTTATGTACAGAGAGAGAAGGAAGGCTGGAGAGAGGAAAGATGGAAGGAGAAAGAGAGAAAGGGAGAGAGTAAGAAAAACCAGAGAGGAAAAAGAAAAAAAGAAAACAGACAATCCCTGGAAGCTTCATATGCCAAACAGCAGTCTCTAGCCACCCATCTCAACCAGAATACTCACAGAAAACAAATCAATTTAACTACTAACCACTTCTAAAGATAATTAAGAAAGTAAATGTGATTTGGAAAATGATGGAGGGGTGAACCTTCACCTCCCACAGCTAGACAGAACTGACTTCTGCACTCTCTGACATTTTAATAATATCAGTGTTACTATTACATTCCAATGATGAAATAGACTGTAAGTTGACAGTGTATCTTTCCTGAATTCGCAAACAGATCATAATCAGACTTCATCTTTATTTACTGAACACCTACTATGTGTCCACAGCTCAGCAGCCCAGAAACTAATTGAGATCTGCTTAGCCCCAGTGGGATAAAGTTTGAGCCATGCATGATAAAGTTTGAATCAAAACTCTGATTTAGAAGGAAGGAACAAGCAAGCCGCCTCAAAGGGAAGGAAAAGGGCACCAGGCCCCATTCTGGGAGGGACAACGTCTCGACCTCTCCTCAAAGGAAGTCTTAAGTGTGGACCCAGGTGCTGCTGAGGGGGGCCGGGTGGGGTGGGGATAGATAAAAGGCTTTCTGGTGGCCCTCTGACCCCAGCCATCCCACGGGAAATGAGCGAGGAGGCTGCTGGCTGGCAGACAAGCAGGTGTGCCCTTAAGAAGCCACGGAGATTAGCTGGGGCTTATCCAAACCTCTGCAGGAGGCAAATCTCTCCTGGCTCTCTCAGGAGACCTCAGTGCTCCTCTGGCATCAAATAAGCCAGATGCAGAATGGACGTCAACTTGGCCTTTTGTGAATCTAGGGCCCCAGAGCGGGAATCTGGACACCATCACACTCACCAGGACCCTAATAAGAATAAGTTTTTAAAGAATACAAAAGGAAAAGTGGGGAGGGGAGGATGACTTCAAAGCAGGATCACAAAAAGATGGAACTTTATTTATGTTTGGATCTTTGTCTTTGGAGCAATTGTTTGCCACCCAAATTAGAAGAGAAACTGCTCCCCCCCACCCCGAAAACGTGGCTTATGGGGAAAATAGGTGGTTACTATTCTTCAGCAAAGGTAAAAACCAGGGTCAAAGGTTGAGGGCTCCCTTTCTTGGAAATCCTAAGGAAAGGAAGTAAATTGGCAACTTCAGCTGTGGAAAGAGGGGGAAGAGGGTTCCCATCAGTGCAGAACATGTCCACTTCGCACTATGTCAATGTATAATGACGTGGGAGAAAGGGCATTGGCTCTAGATCCAGAAGATATGCACTGGAATCCTGATTCTGCTGTGTATCCACTGTGTGACTTTAAATAGGTCACTTAACATCTCTGAGCCTTAATTATCCTATTCTGAGATGAGCCTAGCAATGGCTCCTTCATAGAGCTGCTTGAGCATTAATAGGTTAATATATGTAAACACCAGGCATAGTAACTAGCACATAGAAGGTGCTCAATAAAAGTGAGTTCCTTCTACTTTTCTCCTCTTTCAACAACTCAACCATATATTTATATATTATGTGTATGTACATAAAATATAAAACAAAAGATAAAATCTTTACTATTTTTGATTTGCAGAAACTCACTCCCAGCAATGATAAGTCACTTGCCCAGACTTCACTCAGATGGAAGGAGCAGAGGTCAGAACACAGGTCTCCCTGATGCTCTTGCTAGGTCTTGCTATTTAATCGACACCATAAAGATAGCCCAATACTCAGTCTTTGAAAGGTCAACTAATGGCCATAGCAGAAGAGAGACCTGAGAATCAGATGCTAGTATACCACAGGCCACCTCTTGCAGAGGTGACAGTCAGAGAGATAGTAGTTGTAACTATCTCTCAAACATGGTTGAAACTGGCCCAGAAAACCTGTGGGACATACAGAGTTTTGGCCAGGGGTGGGAAGGTGGTACCTGCAGTGTTAACTAATAGCGTAATCAAGAGCTTTCTTATATTTTAAACTGGTTATACCACATACATATCGAAGTATAAGACAATTCACTCTGGAATGGCTGAAAATATGGAGATGTCCTTGATTCAATAACAACACCACCAAGAAAAATAGTAATTTTGTTTTCTTTTCAGAGCCTCCTTGACCTCCTCAATCGCAATAATGGTGAAAGCAGGAATACAACTCCTCAGACAGACTCCCAGTTTTCCCTCTTCTTAGCTCTCCCAATCATCATGGTAGAACATTTCTCTTCAAGAAGCCAGGCTATGATATATCTTGTCTTTATTTCTTCCCAGAAGTGTTTGAATTTCTACTCCTATTGAAATTGTCTTGTCACCAATATCTAAACTTTCATAATTTTAGAAATAGAAGGAATCAGGTACATGTTCCAATTTTCCCCTCTTGTTTTATAAATTGAAAATTGAGGAAGTTTCATCCAAGGACAAGAAACAAACTTGGCCAGCTCCCTACTCCATGCTTTGCCCAGGGTTTCACGTGGATGGAAGAAACAATCACCTTGTGCAATGATTATTATCCCCACAGAGCTAACTGTGCACAAAGCCCATGATAAAGGCTCTCAGGGTCAAGTGTGATAAGAGCACAATTATTATGACAAATATCCAAATATTCCATTGAGCATATTCAGGAAAAAAGTAAGCAAATAAAATGCCAAAAAGCCCTTGAAGTCTTTGAGACCAGCATTTCCTTTTTAATCCTGAGATTTCTTTATAGATTCTCAAGATAATTAAAATTTTTGAGGCTGCTATAATTATTGTGAAGCTAGCAAACCACCAATAATGTAGTATTTTGTTTATTCTCATTATATCTGAAAAAGTTTCATTCAACTAAAGCTAACAGAGCACTATGTGCCAAGAATATGCTAAGTGCTAAGAATATGACAATGGACAGCCACAGCCTTTCTACTCAAGAAATTCAGTCTAAGGAGGGGAAACAGGTTCTATACAATAGAGATCAGAACTTAAATGTAAAACCTAAAACCATAAAACTCTCAGAGAAAAGCATAGAGGAAACGTTTCATGCTACTAAATTTGACTTGGACATAAAAACAAAAGCACAGGCAACCAAAAGAAAAAAAAACAGATTAATTAGACTACATCAAAACTAAAAACTTTCTATGCATTAAAGGACACAATTAACAGGGTGAAAAGACAATTCACTGGATGGAAGAAATATTTGCAAACTGATGTGGTAAAGGATCCAGAATATATAAAGAAATGCTACAACTCAACAACAACAAAAGCAATCTGATTTTTAAATGGGTAAAAAAAAAAAAAAATACTTGATAAACATTTCTCCAAAGATATACAAGTGGGCAGTAAGTACAGGAAAAAAATAGCATAACTAATTATTAAAGGTATACAAATCAAAACCACAATGAGATTTATACCTATAAGGATGGCTACTATGAAAAAAAAAAAAAAAAAACCAGAAAATAAGAGTTGGTGAGGATGTGGGAAAATTGGAATCCTTAGTGGAATGTAAAGTGGTATCACTACTATGGAAAACAGTATTGTGGTGTTTTAAAAGAATTAAAAATAGAATCACCACTTGAGCCCTTAATTCTAATTCTGGGTATGTACCCAAAGGAATTAAAAGCCGGAACTCAAAGAGATATTTGTAGTAGTATTATTGTTAATCGACAAAAGTTGGAAGCAAACCAAGTAGCCATGGTTGGATGAATGGATAAAGAAAACACAGCATATATCAGCCTCACTAGTCATCAGAGAAATGCAATTTAAAACCACACTGAGATGCCACCTAACTCCAGTCAGGATGGCCATCATCAATAACTCAAAAGACAACGATGCTGGAGAAGATGCGGGAAAGAGGGAACACTTCTACACTGCTGATGGGAGTGTAAACTAGTACAACCTCTGTGGAAAACAGTGTGGTGATTCCTAAAAGACCTAAAAATCGGCCTCCCCAGATGGCCCCACAATCCCCCTACTGGGAATATACCCAGAGGAACTCAAATCACTCTATGAAAAAGATACCTGCATGTGTATATTTATTGCAGCATGTTCACAAAGGCAAAAACCCGGAACCAACCATGCTGCCCATCGAAAGAGGACTGGATTTAAAAAAAGTGTGATACATATACATGATGAAATATTACACAGCCAGAAAGAAGGACAAAATTATGAATTTCGCAGCAACTTGGATGAACTTAGAGCCTATAATACTGAGTGATCTATCACAGAAACAAACAACCGAGTATCACATGTTCTCACTCATAAGCAGACCTTGAACAATTATTGCAATACGATAAGAAAGTGATTGGCAGTAGTGGGAAACTGCCAGGGGAGGACCAGGGGGAGATTGACAGTCGTGGAAAACTGCCGAGGGGTGGGCTTCATCGACAAGGGTACATGCATAATGAGCATTTGTATACCTAACCCTGACTTGTACCCCACATATTTAAAATAAAAAAATTTTTAAAAAGAAAATGCAGCACACACACACAATGGAGTATTACTCAACCTTAAACAGGAAGAAAATTCATATGTATGCTCCAACGTGGACGGACCTAGAGGACATTATGCTGAGTAATATAATCCAGTCACAAAACAACAAATATTGTATGAATCCACTTATATGAGGTACCTAGAGTTCACATTTATAGAGACAGAAGGTAGAATGATGATTGCCGGAAGCTGGGGAGCAGGACAAATGGAAATAAGAGGTACAGAGCTTCAGTTTTGCAAGATGAAGAGAATTCCATGGATGGATATTGGTGATCACAATAATGTGACTATGCTTAAGACCACTGTACTGTACATATAAAATGGTTAAGATGGCAATTTTATGTTACACATATTTTACCAAAAATTTAAAATATACAGGCACTACAGTCGCCATCATCAGTTGGCTAACCAGGAGCCAACATAGGTCGCCAGCGCCCCAGTAAACTCTACAAGGGACCACACCAGGTGAGGCCCTTACAAAAACCTACTCAAAAAGAAATCTTAAGATTCTGTGACAGTATGGTATACCGAGAGAAGAGGGAGGCCTTGTTGAAAAAAGCTGGTAAGCTGCAGAGCCCTGTCAAGCCTTTCCTGGAGACTGCAAGCCTCACTACAGCTTTACACAACCACTAGTGTTAAATTTTTCTATTAACAGAAATAATTTTAAAAGCCATTTTTATCTCTACAGAATAGATATATTAAGACAGACAAGCATGTTATAAGTCATACACTTTTGGCTTTGACTCTTGTTGAACTTCATAGCTTCTGGCAGGGGCATGGGTACTCTTGACCAGGCATGGGAGATCTTTGTAGTTTTTTGGTACATTTTACAAACAAGTGTTAAACATGCCAATAAGGACTTACCAATGGTACTTCATCCAAGAAACACTCTAGGTCTTACTTAGTCTTCAGCAGTGAAGGTTCTCTGGAGTGCCATGGTCTTAGAAAGATGAGAACAATTGGATGTGGAACACCAGGATCTTCACTGAGGTAAATACAAGAAAGGCAAATTACTTATGGTGCAGCTAAAATAATTTCCCCATGACCCCAACATTTATAGATGTCATCCAAGATATCAGTGCCCTTAAAAAGTCACAACTTTATTCAGAGCATTTAACAAGTTCTTTTTAAATGTCTTCTTTATGCTGGGTGCTGTGCTAGGTTAGGGGTATACATAAATAAGCTATAGCCCCTGCATTTGACAACCTTACATCCTGGAGTGTGAGAAAACATTAAAGAATGAATTACAATGGCATTAGATAGAACATGCTTTGGTTTTGTCCGCACAAGCTGAAGAAAGTACACACACCTCCCCTCACACCACTTTTTGTTGAGACAGTCAACGCCCACAGAAACAAAAGGCGGATCAAGTAGTGTCACTTCATCATTTTACTTGATGAGGTGGCTGTCTTAAATCCATGTTTCCTGATGCCCAAGTGTCTCTCCGCCACCATGAGACTCTTAGTCAACGTCAGGACTCGATTGGAGCCAGAAGCTGAGGCTGAGATCACAAGCTCTCCAGCCCGTGAGTCTCCCACAGAGGAAACACTCCCTGTCCCTTGGCCACAGAATATGCAGCCATACCTTTGATCAGAAAGGCAAGCAGCCAGCAAGTGTAAATGGCAAATCCATCAGCACCATTATCCAAACTGCAAGGTTGGCAGTATTGTCTTTAAGAATTAAAAATGACACATCACGACAATTACATGGCTCTGACAGATCTCACTGCCTGACACGCTGGTTCAGCCTAATTCCCAGACTGTTTCAGACACCCAAACAAATTAACACATGTTCCCTGATGATACAAAAATTATGTCACTGTGTGTGTGTGTGTGTGTGTGTGTGTGTGTGTGTGTGTGTGTGTGTGTAAACCTCCATACAACCACATCATCATCAATTAAATATCTATCAGACTTCACTGACCTATTACAAAGCATCATGCATCGGCCCTTGGAGCATCAGCCTTGTCTATTTTTAAAAGCCAGCTTCTAGCTTGGGTCAGTGGAACATACTAAACCTCAATGAAGAGCTCTCACTATCTTTTGTACTGGATCCATACCCCAGGCTGAATGAGTCTTTTAGAACCAGCAAGAACCAGATGGCCCTCCAAGATCATTTTTGAATGTTTGGATCTGAGTCATTTGTATGCGGAAGGCTTCACAAAATAGCAATCTGGGGAACATGCTCCAGGCTGAGTCCAGCTTTCCAGACAGCCCATCTTTGCCTACAATTGAGAAGACAAGCACAATATTGTAGGGTTCCACAAAAATATTGCAGCATTTATCTATATGTGTAGCATCAAATACATGAAGTGTCCCAGTCAGGCTGTCACTACAATGGTAGTTCGCCACCATTCTTCCTTCCCACTGCCCCCAAGTATTTTTCTTGTTGCTACTGTACCTACAACTTCTCTTCTAGCACAGGCATAAAGCCAGCTTTGTGAATTGGCCAGCAGAGGGTACTACAATACTGGTGCAATAATCCAGAGCACAGCAAATTCACAGCTGAAAAAGATTTAGACTAATTAAAATGGGCTCCCGTTTTTATTATGTGCTTGGAGCCAGAAAGAGCAGTGCTGTGAAAGGGAACCAGAACTGGTAGACGAGGCCTGCTCATCTGAGGGAGAGGTAAAGCCGCAGTGCGTGTCCAGTATCACAAGCCCAAGAGGTGAGGCAAACCCAGGTTCAAAAGTGGGAAGAGACCAAAATGAAGGGATCAACAGCTTCTGGGTATTCACTCTAGAGAAAAACAAACTTATGTTCATGCAAATACCTGCACATGAATATTTATAGCAGTTCTTTATAATCACCCCAAACTGAACAACTGAAATGCCCTTTAAGCAGTGAATGGAGAAACCAAGTGCAGTATATCCATACAATGGAATACTACTCAGAAACATAAAAGAACAAATTATTGATACATACAACATGGATGAATCTCAAAGCCATTCTCAAAAAGAAAGTTCCATTCACATGATTCCATTTATATGACATTCTCAAGAGATCAGCAGTTGACAGGGATTGGGGGTGAAGAGAGACTGGGTGACTACAAAGAAGAAGCATGAAAGAATTTTTTGGAGTGATGGAACTGTTCTGCATCCTGCTTTTGGTGATTGTCCATGAATCTATACATGTGTCAAATACATAGAACTGTACACCATAAAAAAAATTAAATCCACTGTTTTAACTTACTGAAAAAATTGAATTTGATTAATGGTATGTTGTTTCAAAAATTAAAATTTTTTAAAGAAAAAGTAATTCATTAAAAAAAAACAGGATAGAACATGAGGGGTAGAATAGGATAAGCAGATAGAGTGAGGTCAGTTCATGGGTATCGTCAAGACTGTATAGAGGAGGTAAAGTATGGGAGGACACAGTAGAGTTGGGCCCAGGAGAAGGGTGCCAGGAATTAGGTGACAAGGTCAGGCTCCCACGACCAATTGGTTCATGTGAAGAGTGGTGTTTTACTGAGTAATGGAGCTCGAACTAAAGAGTCAAGAGCAACCAGCTAGACCCACATGGTGGTGATGGTGTAAGGAGGCCACCACTCAAGGCTGGGGCAGGACCATAGTCTGACTACCCTTAGGAGCCAAACTCTATGATGGCATAGAACAGCTTCAAGTTAATTCTAGGAGCCAACATCCGTGACAGTGTATATCAACCTGAAGTCAATTTTAGGAATCCAAATCCATGATTTTGTAAAACAGCCTCAAGTTAGTTCTTCATCTCACTGACTGGTAAGGAGGGGCTCATTATCTTTGGGCAAGGGCTTATTTGAGAGGAGAAGTGGCAAACAAAAGCAAGATAATCTAATTTAACCCTCTCATTCACAGATGAAGAGCCTGGGAGAGCAAAGTAGGGTGAGTCCTCAAAAATCATACAACTTGTCACTGCCCTCAGGGGAAGTCTCCTACATGCCAGCTCTTGACCTTTTCCCCACACCTTGCATCACTTCCTCATCCATATGTCTAGCCTGAGATTGCATTTCTTCTCATCTGCCTTAAGTACGTGAGGTTGTGTTTTACATTTAAAAGACATCAAAATTTCTAAAAGATCTAAAAATTGACCTTCCATAGGACCCCACAATCCTCCTACTGAGAATATACCCAGAAGAATTGAAATCACTCTATGAAAAAGATACCTGCACAATTATTCACAATAGTAAAAAAACATGGGGCCAATCATGCTGCCCATCAAAACAGAACTGGATTTTTTAAATGTGGTACAAGTACATGATGGAATATTACGCATTCATAAAGAGGGACAAAACTATGAACTTCACAGCAACTTGGATGGACTTAGACTATATAATACTGAGTAATCACAGAAACAAAGAATTGAGTGCCACATGTTCTCACTCATAAGCGAACCTTGAACAATTTTCATAATACTATAAGAAAGGGATTGGCAGTAGTGGGAAACTGCCAGGGGAGGGAGGGTAGGATTGGCAGTAGTGGGAAACTGCCAGGAGAGGTGGAGCACACATCATCAACAAAGGTATCTGCATAATGAACATTTTTATACCTAATCCTGAATTGTAGCCCACGTCTTTAAATTGAAAAAAAATTTTTTTAAAGTAAATAAAAAATAAAAGACAGCGAGACAAACAAAGGTGACTCCATTGTATTCCACCATAATCCATTGAAAAGTGTACTACTTTCCTTAACTTTTGATGTGTTGTTCTTGCTGTTCTTTTCTCTGATGAATTGCTCATTCGTTCCTGTATCTGATTCCTGTATCAGCCTTCTCTTATTCAAGCTAAGTCCAATGATTAGATTGCTGATTGAAAAAAAATCATCAAAGAGTCCTTACCTATCACATCGCCTGTTATTCCTATCCAGATTTTTTATTTCCATCTAACTTCAGAGAGCTCAAAAGAAGGAGAATTGTCTCATGCATTGCACCTGCGGCTCTCTTAGATTGAAGAGTATGTGGGAAAAGGTCTGGTTGAGAAGTTGGTATGAAGGTATTACTCGAGGCTCTGCTGATAACTGGGTGTGAGATTTTAGGTCAGTCTCTTCCTTTCTCTGAGTCTTCATTGACTCCTCTAAAAAGTGAGTCCTGTGAGTTATGGGATCTTTAAGGTACTTTATAGTTCTACAGTGTTGTATTTCTGTGTTTATTGCAAGTGGAGATGGCAAATACTCAAACCAATGTACAAAAGAGTTCATAATTTTCCATTGAGTTCAACCAAAAAATGCGTTGAAAGTCTATTTTCAGGCTGCATACCAGCTTAGAGGGATATAAAAATAATTTAAAAAATTAAACCCCACCTTTAAGAACACATAACCTAATGGATTAGAACAGGAGTCTGGAGTTAAAGGATCTAGATTCAAGGCACACTGTTGCACTTGGAACAACTCGGGCCATTTACTTAACCTCTATGAACCTACTTCTTCATCTATACATTGTGAATAGTAATGGCTCCTGCTGGGAGTTAATAATAAATGGGAGTATATTCGTTTTTATTATTGAGTCATTCATGTTACTATCTGCTCTCTTGAAACAGTGTTTTTCGTTTTTGTCTCATATCTTTTAGCAAATGATCTCCACTTTTAATCTCATCTCTCGAAGCTAAATATGCTACTCATGATTTGAGATGCAACTCAAGTTCTACTTCTCCAGGAAGACTTCTCTGTCTGCTCCAGCCTACACAGGTCTTCCTTGCCTCTGGTTGTCTTTTGCCTTTATTGAACACTTGCATGGTATTGTCTATTGCTTCACAATTGACTAGAGTGTCTACAGCTTTAAGATCGCCTGAATCCCAACTGGGATGGACTTAGAGTCTATACTACTGAGTGATCTATCGCAGAAACAAAAAAACTGAGTATCACATGTTCTCACTCATAAGCAGACCTTAAACAATTATCACAATACTATAAGAAAGGGATTCGCCGTAGTAGGAAACTGCCAGGGGAGGTGGGGGGTGCACTTTAACAAGGGTACCTGCATAAAGAACATTTGTATACCTAACCCTGAGTCGTTCCCCACATCTTTAAAATTAAAACTTAAAAAAAAAGAGATCTCCTGTATCCTAGGTCCTTGCATTACCAACTGCATATAGAACCATCAAATTCTACCTAGGCGGGGTGCAGTGGCTTGCACTGATAATCCCAGCACTTTGGAAGGCCAAGGTGGCAGAATCACTTGAGACCAGCCTGGGCAACATAGAGAGACCATATCTCAAAAACAAAATAAAACCAAACTAGATGGATGTGGTGGTGCACACCCGTGGTCCCAGCTACTAAAGAGGCTAAGGCAAAAGGATTGCCTGAGCCCGAGAGATCAAGATTGCAGTGAGCTGTGGTCATGCCATTGCACTCTGGCCTGGGAGACAAAGTAAAAGTCCTACTCCAAAAAAAAAATTCTACCTGTATCAAGTATAATCCATAATCATGTCCAGAGGCCCTGCTCCTCTTCTTGATATCACCTCAGTTTAAAATATCTCAGTAACTTAAATGAAACACCTAAGCGTTTGTCATGTTTTTCCTCTATCATACCCACCTCCACCCCATCCTATTTAATTCCAACTCATGCATCGCTCAGATCCATCCTTCATCGTCTCCATTGCCACAGCCTTATTTGAGCATCTCTTGGCTAAATTAACGCAAAGGTAAAGGAAAGGATGTATCAGTATCACCTAGCAAGCTATTCCCAAGTATCCTTGCTTACCTTCCCATCATCCTCTATCATATCAGAAATTAGTTTGGACACTAATCATCAAAGAAATGTAAATTAAAACCACACTGAGATACTTCCTAACTCCAATCAGGGTGGTCATCATCAACAACTCAGAAAACAACAGACGCTGGAAAGGATGTGGGGAAAAGGGAACGCTTCTACACAGTTGGTGGGAGTGTAAACTAGCACAACCTCTGTAGAAAACAGTGTGGTGATTTCTAAAAGATCTAAAAATCAACCTTCCATACAACCCAGCAATTCGTCTTCTGGGAATATACCCAGAGGAACTCAAATCATTCTATAAAAAAAGATACCTGGCACACATGTTTATTGCAACATTATTCACAATCGCAAAAACATGGAACCAACTGTGCTGTCCATTGAAAGTGGACTGGATAAAAAAATGTGGCACATATACACGATGGAATATTATGCAGTCACAAAGAAGTACAAAATATTGACTTAGCAACAACTTGGATGGATTTAGAGACTATAACACTCAGTGATCTATCATAGAAACACAGATCCAGTGAGTACCACTGGTACTCACTCATAAGCAGACCCTGAACATTTATCATAATGCTATCAGAAAATAATAATAATAAAGAAAGGGATTGGCAGTAGTGGAACTCTGTCAGGGAAGGGAGGGTAGCATATAACATCAGTAAGTGTACTCGATCTCAAACAAGACAAAGTGGGGACCAAACTTTACCTGGACAATGACCACTTACGTGCCTAACCCTGAATTATACCTCACATCTTTAAAATAAGAGAAAAAGTAATTAGTTTGAGGGAGAAGACAGAAGACCAGGGGTGAGAGGGAAAACAGGTTTGTGTATTTTTCAAGAGCTTCCCAGGTTATTCAGATTGTCCAACCCTGTTGAGAACCACGGTCTTAATCTTTCTCCTCTCAATCCTTTCCCCGCCTCTACTGTCCAAGTTACTTTTCAAAATTTCCCATCCAGTACTAATGGCTCCTCATTGCCTTTTAGTAGCAAACAAATGAACAAACAACAGATTCTTCAGCCTGGCTTTCACATTCTGCTCCGGGCCACTTTCCTGACCTTTCTCCTCCAATTCCTTCCATGCCTCATAGATCCCAGTCAAACCAAAGTAGACTTTGTTCCCTTGCATATAGCATGACCTTTCACACCCCTACGCATTGGTTCATGCCATCTTATCTTTTTGGTATTCTACCCTGTTATCATCTCACTCTACCTACCTGAGGCAATCCTACCTAATTTTCAATTACCCAGATCAAATATCTCCTCCTCCATGAAGCTTTTATCAGTCCCTACCCTCTTTCAGGAAGAATTAGTCATTCCCCCCTCTAGACCTATGTAGCACTCTATTCACAGTGCTAATACAGAGTGACAACGTGTGTAGTTCACCTTTCTTGACTCTCTCTAAAAGGATATATGTTCTTCCTGTGGTCTCCTAAATAATCTTTTTTTTTTTTTTTTTTTTTGAGTTGGAGTCTCACTCTGTCGCCCAGACTGGAGTGCAATGGCCTCTCCCAGCCACCGCAGCCTCGGCGACTTCTGCCTCAGCCTTCCGAGTAGCTGGAATTACAGGCATGCGCTACCATGCCCGACTGATTTTCTTTTTTGATTTATTGTAGAGATGAGGTCTCGCTGCCCAGGCGGGTCTCGAACCCGCGGGCTCAGGCAATCCACTCACCTCAGCCTCCCAAAGGCACGGGATTACAGGTTGAGCCACCGAGTCCGGCCAATAATCTTTATACTTCTGTTACAGTCTGCACCCTATTCTACTCTTACGCATATGTATCATAACCTGTTTGTCTCTCAAATTAGACTCTATTGTTTTAGTGAGCACGAAATAAATAATTTTTCAGGCAAAATTCAAATTAGACCTCAATTCCTCAGGAAGCCTTTCTCAGCCCTCAGAAGTGGCAGTGAGATATGCCACATTAGCACCCCACACATAGTACATTTTATTGAAATTACCTGTTTATGAGTCCATAACCTTCACTAGACTGCAAATTCCTTTTGAACAAGAGCCATGTTTTTAATCTGATACCTGTGGCATATTGCTCATGCCTGACAGATTGTTCTACTCATCAATGTTCTGGAACAACTAAACTGAATTTACTGTTATTTCCTTCCAATTGATAAACTCTTCAAGCACACTTACTGCATCTTTTACTCTTCTCACATTTTTTCAGCATCTCTTCTAACCTTGAACTGAGAGTAAATATTTAACAAATATTTTTCAATTGACAAATTCCTATCAAATATTCCCGAATAAGTTTAGAGCTGCCTATGAAAGAATGCAGTGTATCCCTCTTCGTTGTGTTCCCAGAAAAGGGAGAATTTAGTCTTGCAAAGGCTATACTATAACTCTATTTGTTGTCATGTATATATCCTGGCATTTCGGCATGACTCATTAAGTCTCTGGAAAACCTTGATCTGTCACTGTTCCAATTCTCAGTGTATTAACCAGTTCAAAACCAGTCACTTCCCTCCTCTCCAGTTGTCCCAATACACTCACCAGATTGGCATATGTCATATAAAACTTGTCCAGGAATTTTATAAAAAGTAAAGGGGACATGGATATAAAATTCTTAGGAAAACTCAAAATAATACCTACTCCTGAGACAAATTCCATCCAAACAAAGGATTGTATTGTGGTTCAATGCATTTAAAATACACCAGCCTACTGGATAATAAAAACTATTACTCTCCTGCCTGGGCTACATGGCAAGATTCTGCAGAAAGAAAGTAAGAGAGAGAGAGAGAGGGAAGAAAGCAAGGAAGGGTAGGAGGAAGGGAGGGAGAAAAAGAGAGGGAGGGAGGGAAGGAGGAAAAATGTAATTATTCCAAACTGGAAGGTTTTGAAATGTTGAGACTTTTTGGGCCCGCTCTTAATGCTCCTTCCTGGGAGTGAATTCACTGTCCTTGTACTTGTCACATATTGACCAAACTAGTCACACAACTCTGTTTGACTGCAAGAAAGCTGAAAGACCTCGTCTCTACAAAAGAATAGCCGAGTGTGCAGTGTACACCTGTAGTCCCAGCTATTCAGGAGGACGAGAAGGAAGGATCACCTGAGCCCAGGAGGTCAAGGCTATGGTAAGCTGTGATCATGCCAGTGCACTCCAGCTCTCCAGTTTAGGCAACAGAGTGAGACTCCACATCAAAAAAAAAAAAGAAGAAGAAGAAGAAGAAGAAGAAATAAGCAACCCTGGTGCGGGGGAAATTGATTACAAAGTTCCCAGATTGGAGCAACGAAAAGTTCTGTATCTTCCCAGATTGCCTTTTATCCTATTATAGATATTGCTAACAAGTAAATTAGAAAACTATTAATTTTGGAAAGAGATTAAAGTGGTTTTGAATTCAGGCTGAGCCATTTTATTTGCATTGGTAATTTACTCAAATTGTCTAAGATGCTTTCTTCTCACCTATAACACAAAGATAATAAATATAATGCCCTTCTTACTAAAATGTGGTGTAAGAAATGATTCAGGTAAAGTGTCCTTGCATAGGGTGCAGCAAGCAATAGGCCTCCCACAAATATTGGCTGTTGTGATTATAATACAGTATATTTTCTTGCACTGCATTTTGAACCAATTGAAACTCAGAATCTGTAGTGGGTAGTCTTATTCAACAGGCAGTTCTTTTTTTTTTTTTTCAGTTGGAGTCTCACTCTGTCGCCCAGACTGGAGTGCAGTGGCCGCTCCTGACCACCGCAGCCTCGACCTGTTAGGCTCCGGCGATCCTTCCGCCTCAGCCTTCCCAGTAGCTGGAATTACTGGCATGCGCTACCACACCCGGCTGATTTTTTTGATTTATTGTAGAGATGAGGTCTCACTGCCCAGGCAGGTCTCGAACCCACAGGCTCAGGCAATCTACTCACCTCAGCTTCCCAAAGGCGCGGGATTACAGGTTGAGCCACTGAGCCTGGTGAGACTTTCTTTATGTGAACTAAAATATCAGCATATTTGTGGAAATAAATCAACTTACATATAATAATTACTAAAATAAAAGTTATAAAGACACTATGTGATATTTTATTTTAAGCAACAATAATAATTATCATGTTTAAAAGAAGCATAAATAAAATAATTAAATGTTTTATGTTTTGTTTAAATAAAATAACACAAATAACCTTACACAAGTTTATAAATTACCCAACAATTTTTGACTGCCTGGTACAACTTAGCTGACACTATCATCCTAAACATTGAGCTAGCAACTAAGTAACCAATGAGGAGGGCATTTTTCTGGAAGTTTGAAAAGCACATTAACTTGAGATAAATAAAAAGAACAAGCTCAACATTGATTATAGCATGTCAACTGGGAGGCAGGATGGAAAGCATGGTTACCATCATAATATATCACAATACCAGAAGTGTCAAAAAATGTTAGGAGTTTTTCCAGATAACTCTAGTATGAAATTACTTGAAGGCAGAAAATAATTATGCTGCACTTCTTATTTAAGGTAAAAGTCATGGAATATCAGTAACTTTAACTCACATCTTATGCTTTTATTTAAAAATACTGAGAGTCCTTATGACTCCAAAATTCTGTGATCTAAGATAAATGATTTTCTCTCTGCAGGAAGGTCATTTGTGTGATTAGCTGCACTGCAATATTTTAGGGTTCCATTGAGAAGAATGGAAAAAAGTCAATAATTGAGGCAACAGTTCTGATTAGTCTTATGAAATCTGATACTAGATTTTTTTAAAGTTGATGCGGAAATGAATGATCCCAACTGACTACCTATACAACCAAAATTCCCTAATATAAAATGAGATAACATGGAATATCTAAAATCACCAGTCAAGGAAGGACAAGTCCCAGTAAAGATCACTACCCTGTAGGCCTGAGTTGCTGTTTCAAATTATTTATCAGTATAGCAAAGGGGGGGGGGCACATAACAACAGTAAGGATGTCTGATCTTAATCCAGGTGAAGTGAGGTCCAATGGGAGGCCTAAAATTTCACTTGTACCTAAACCATTTATGTACCCATTCCTGATTTGTACCACACAACTTAGACAAAACAAAACAAAATGCTGAAGAGTTTCAACACTTTTCATATTATTCATCCTAATGTCTATTTGTTCCACTTTTGTCAAAGCTTTACAGAAAAAGAAAAAAAAATTCAAAATTATTTAAAATGTCTCAGGCATGCAAATAGGTTGATTCTCTTCTACCAGGAAACAAGTCCCTGAAAGGACATCACATTGAAACAACTTTCTCATTCAATTATGAGATTCTTAGGGGTAGTCTAGGTCTTAGATGCTCTTGACCAGCCCAGAACAGCAACTGAATTCCCATGCAATCTCAAGTGCAACCTTGAAAAGCAACGCACACTAGTAAAAGTGATAGACAGGTTAGACTAGAAAAATTTTAGGGTCATAGGGAAGTTCCAAGTTCATTAATGCCTGCAGCAACTGGTGCAAAACCATGCATGCAAGAGGGGGAAACTACAAAAACCCCGGAATTATCTTTTGAAGGGTTGGCCTTTTGTAAAATACTGGTAATTTGTTCCTCTAGATCAAGTTGTCAACCAAAGATTTTATCTGGAAATTTTGAGAGAGTTGCATAACAATTTGCAGAAGAAAATCCTGAGGTGCAGCAAACAGTTGACTGGTTCTCCCACCATGACAGCAGGGTGCTCAGTGTTCAGCAGCTTTTGACCAAATCAGCATGACCCCTGTGTCCCACCCTTCCTATTCACCCAATCTCACCTTGAGCAACTTTTTTTGTTACCCAGGATGAAATAAGTTCTCAAAGGGAAATGCTTTGCTGATGTGGAAGAGGTGAAACAAAAAATGACAGAAGCACTTACAAGGCATCAAAATTTGCAAGTTCAAACACTGTTTTTAGCAGTGGTAAAAGCATTTCGATAGGTGTACTACAACCAAACAGAATACTTCGAAGATGACTGAAGTTTAAACATGTAAGGATAAATACACATTTTTATAAATAAATTCCAGGTATTTTGGTGTTCCCTCTCATACAAGCAAGCAGTCTAGCTAGAGGCAACTTCACATCTACCTATCTGTTAAGTTTTTGTCAGATACACCTGCAGCACTGTAATCTGCCTATCCAAGATGCTTGTGATCAAGAGCCAACCACCAAAACAGGAGCTAGCTTAGAAACCCCTGGAACAGGCACATATCAATAGCCAAGGTTGACCTAAGATAACCATAACCTACTTTTACATCCATTGTAATGCTGTAATATAAAATTACCTTAGGTGAGTCTCCCATTCCCATCATATACCTGGCACCATGACAGTACTGGCATGACCCAAACAATGCCTGAAACTCCCCTGCCCATTGTGAGAAAGGAGTAACAGAAACTCAGCCCTAAGACCACCCATTTCTAGAAAAAAACCCATCCCAAAACTGACTCCTCAGTCGCCCTAAGCATAAAAGTTATAGCCCAACAAGAGGTAAGGCAGAAGCAACAGCTTTCTGTAGGCTGTTTCTGCCCCTCTCTTCTCTTGAGAGTGAACTCTTATTTACCTAAAAAACGCTAGTTGCTTATCCCACTTTTTTTGTGTCTGTTTTCAAATTCAATCCAAACGTAAATACAAGAACCCATTGTCGACCTGTCTCACATCCAGAGAAGCATACCTTCTCCCAGTATCATGAGGAGCTGGACCAGGACGCATAGGTCTTAGTCTTAGTACATGCTCCAACATCATGTGTTTCTTAATCTTGGATAAGCCAAAGCTATCTTTGATTCTTTGATCTTTAGTTTTCCTTTTTGTATGTCAACCAAAAACAAACAAACAAAAGAGCAAAAGCAAGCAAACAAACAAAAAAATACCCTTCTAAAAGTATAATGATTAATTAGATATTGACAGTCAAATGACTTTAATTTATTGAGAATAGGTTTTGCACAATAACAATAGCCTGTTTCCTTTAAGAAGGTGAATAATATGAATAACTTACATTTATTATTCTGTGAGTTCATCATTCATTCTTAGATAACCTGATCTCACTCGGTAATGGTATTGGTGTTTCCTGCCAAGCTTTTACTTTAGTTCTGCCTTGCTAGTGTTTGGGGCAAGGGTGGGACAATAGGACCCAAAAGAACAGGGACTGATAAAAGGAATTGAAGAAGGGTTGAGGGGCGTTACAAAATTGCTAACTTTTTGAGAGATTGTTAATCTGAGATATCCCTTTTAAGATCCTCCCACAGACTTTCTTTTTAAGCAATTCTGGAGTAGATCATTTTGCATATATTCTTCTATCTTTCCAGATTTTATGCCCATTCAGAGAAGAGTATAGAGGGGCCACATTTTTTTGCATTAAATGAATACGTATACTCATTTACTATGAATGAATATATTAAAATTAATATAAATGGATATATATAAAGTCAATACATAGATATCAACCATGGATTACTACATAACTTCTCTTAGAATATGCTTGGAAGTCTTATAATCCATTAACACATCAACTGTCAAAATAATATTACAAGGAATTTCCAAATATCTGCAGTTAGTTTAATCAATCTATATGAATGAAATAGTGTCTATTACCTACTCCCCACCAAAAAAATATATCCAGGGGAAAAAAAAATTAGAGCTGTGCCCAAATGTTTTCTACAGATGGGATTCTCATTTTGCATATTTACTTATTTTTAAATCTAACTCCTTGAATGCAAAACATCACATCCAAATGCCACCACCCCTTTGTTAATTTAACAAACCACTGGGAGTTTTCTGTTTGCTTCCTCAGTTATCACAAGAATTGTTTGTTGTGTTGGTTGATTAGCACTGTAGAAAGTCTTTGTTTTGTTGAAATATTTCATATTTCTTATGAGTTCTACTAGGAAACCTACTTCACAGAGTAAATTAAATGAGCTTTCATTTCTGAAGGCCTCATACAATTAGGTAAGGGAAGGCAAACTATTCATTCAAAAGGCAGCCCAATGTTGTTCTCCCAAATGTGAGTGAAATAAAGAAAGCGTTTTTAAAAGGGATAACTGTGAAAAGTATGTTGCTACTTAACTACAGAGTCTCAATGCCATGCTTTCAAAAAAGAAAACTTTTTCAATTAATGAGGAGATTGGAAATGAGTTTAATATTTTTGGTCACGCACTGCCCTTTTAGTTATTTTAAATTAGCCTGAGGGCATTATGGGTAAAGAGAAGTAGAACAGCCACATCCTATTTTATTTTCTATATACCTATACATGCAATCTTTTGCTTGATTCTTAAAAAGCTTTTCTTCTAAAATGCCAGAAGTTGCTGTATTTTCCTTTTTTCTTAAAAGACGTTTGTATTTTTAGGGCTCAGACGATACAAGGGGGATCTTCCCCCAAAATAAATTATTTTTTGTCTAAAAATGTCATGACCTCCATGCCCCACCCTCCCTAGTCACCTGATCTCTCCCCAAGAGGCTTTTTGTTTGTTTGTTTCGCTGGATGAAAAAAGTCCTCAAAGGGAGACCTTTTTGCCAATGTGGAAGAGGTGAAACAAAAAACAACAGAAGCATTAAAAGGTATCTAAACTGACAAGCTCAAAAACTATTTTGAGCAGTGAGAAAAGTATCTTGATAGGTATATTGCATCAAACTTTGATGCAACAAAGAGCACTTTGAAGGTGACTAAAGCCTAAACATGTAAGAATAAATACACAATTTTTTAGAAATTCAGTTTTGTTGGGGTCCCCCCCCCTTGTATAAGGTACAGATAATATTTTGGCCACATTGTGTTCAATATATTAAATATTAGACAGAGTAAGTCCATTTTTAAGAAATGTCCTGATTAGATCTTCAGTCTGATTTACAAGTTTTATATCTCCTGGAGCAACTAGACAGTTGTTAAAATATTTGGATTAGTAGTTGAACTTGTGCCTTTAAAATTTATTGGGATGGACCTTGGCCACAAGATCAGTCACTCCTTTCAAGTTGTTTCAGAAAAAGTTAAATATCTGCAGAGGCCACAGGCTAAGGGATGAGGTTCCCTCCAAATCTATTCTCTCATGGGTATGAGCATTCCTTCCAGCTCCTTGGAGAACTACACTATTTGGGAGTGCAAAAGAAACTTGTTTAGACTGCTTCAATCAGAGACCCTAAGCCTTCCATTAATCTCTTTGTCTCTTCTAGCATTTTCATTGGCAATACTACCCAACATTGTAATATTTTAGCCATTTTCTTCCTCATTTCGCATTTTACTAAAGTGGAACTGATCAGTAAATAGGACTGTCCATTTCTCTCTGTTCAAAATGCTCTGAAGAAGTTAGCAATACCAACTTCTCCTTTCACGTAAGCTTTGGAATCATTTGTTTAAATTTGACTTTTGTATCAGCCCCAAATGACTGTTCCTTGGCAACAAAATATGTAACTTTATCACAGATAAATTTTCTTTGCTCACAGTTCCTGGCCTGAGTTGCTGTAAGGATCATGCAGACGCATGCTGGAAATTAAACAGTGTACTACCAGGGTGGCCGCAATTAAATTCAGACTTGCATTCAAACCATGGCTCACTCTGCATTTCTTGGAGAAGTTTGCTTTCTATAGACATTTCAAAATGTCCTTTCACAAAAGAAAGAGGCAGGGTGGCTGGGCCTGAGTCCCCTAAATCAAGGAAATGAGAACGAAAAGGGAAAGAATGCGTTTGCAGTGTGCCAAGCTAGATGTTCATATACAGGGAGATCTCAGACTTCTCATTTAGAGATTTTCTTATAGAACCCCAAAGTTATTCTACCCCCACATTCACAGATAGACTACAATTGTTATTTCGAAAGAAATAAATCACACAATTGAACATCAACCCACGAACATGTATTATAAAATGGAAGGACTCCTCAAAAGAAAATATTTCCTCCTCTGCATGCAGACATACCCCCCTTTGACTTAGAAATATATTTTAGAATTGAAATGCTAAATGTTTAGCAAATTCTGAGATAGTGAAGAGTCCTAGACTCCGGCCAAAAGTTAGATAGCTCAAGGAAAAAAAATGATCATTTTGGAATAATTTTTTCTAGATAATTATAGATAGTACATTATTTAGAAGGAAGAAAACTATG
This sequence comes from Carlito syrichta, assembly GCF_000164805.1. NCBI lineage: Eukaryota > Metazoa > Chordata > Mammalia > Primates > Tarsiidae > Carlito > Carlito syrichta. Next base: position 430,266 of record NW_007246070.1, read on the forward strand.
GGAAACCGTTTATAGTTATGTGATATTTCTAAGCTAAAACTAAGTTTATAAAATGTGCAAACGTTTGTCTTTTAGCAAAATTGTTTGAATTTAGAGTTCAAATTTAATCTACTTCTATGATTCTTTCTAAATCTAATCAGTTTTCATTACTTTTATTTATGCAAAGAAATAGAAATTGCATGAAGTTAAAGTTGCTGGGAAAATTCCCAGAATTTTCATGTTATATCAAATGCACATTTGAAATACTTTCCTAAAAAATCTATTTTGAGGGTGTAACTCTGTAACCTTTAAAAACTTTTGGGGCTATCAGGAGTTGGCCTGTTCATAGAAGATAATCACTCATGCATTAATGTCACCCAAAAGAACAGTAATGTTTAAAGTGCAGAATAACATAATACCAAGACTTACAGCCACACAAACAATGTAAAACTTTTTTTTGTAATGTGTATCGAAAAGTTACCACACAAATTTCACATGCAAACTTAAATGATCTGAAAAAGACAATCACCAATTCAGGCTGAACTGATTTCAACAACTGAACAAATTACAAACAGCAGATCTGGCCTTCCTTAAAATTTCCATATAGTTGTTGCCCTGAACAGAAATAAACAAATGGAAAGCCTGACAGATGAATAAGATTTTTCTCATGATTTTTAAAAAATGAAAATGCAACAGAAAGCAAATATCACCACAGAAGTCCTTCCGAAGAAACTGCCTTTGGCATCTAGGCTGGAGCAAGCAAATCTCCAAAGCCCCCCTCGCTCTCCCATCAGAATCCTCCACTCTTGCTGTATTTTCTAATTTTGTGAACTGTATTGCTGAGCTGTTTATCAAAACAGTGTGCAATAAAAAAAGCCTCCACTCTACTAACTCTTGCAGTTCTCTCCCTCCTCCTGGACAGAGGCCATAGGAAGGGAAAGCCTCAAAAAAAAAAAAAAAAAAAAAAATGCAGAGCAGTGAAAACGAAGAAACAATAGACAACCATGGCTTTGACAATGCCTTCCCTCAGCCCTCTTTCTGCTCCTGCTGTGACACTTGCATTCAAGAGCAAGGGCGGCTGCCATCGGATGCATGGACAATGAATTGAGGAATACAAGGCAGGGGGGAAAAAAGGAAATCAGATGAATTCTGAGCTAAGATGGCAGGGCGCTCACCTTTTCCGTTTTTTTTAAATTTTTTATTTTTGCGAATAGTCTGGATGGAGGCGTCCCGCAGAGAAGAAATAAAAAGGGTGTCTGAATTGTTGGATGGTTCTGAAGGCTTCTGCATTTGCAAACGCATTTTAGAACTATTTGCAGGGGTATACTTGCTGCCAGCTCTCTCTCTCTCTCTCTCTCTCTCTCTCTCTCTCTCTCTCTCTCTCTCTCTCTCCTCCTCCTCTCTCTCCCCCCTCTTCTGTTTTATGTCCTGCTATCTCCATCACACCTCTGTTAGTATGAAGACTTTCCGCCTGTGTAAGTAAGCTGGATTGTGCATTCCTTAATGTTTGAAGCAAGACACATGTCTGCATGCGTTTCTAATCTAAGGAGCCTATAGCGGTTACTACAACTACCAATTAGTCAGCAATAACTGGACTCTCAACGCCTCTGAAGGAACAAAGGTGTAGCTACAAATAATGGCAACTTTTCCTGTTTTTATCTGTGTTTAACCCTCAAATCTATGTCATGTCACAGGTTATTAATGTATTCAGTTGTATAATTAGATATGGAACATCTGTATATATCTGTAGATATATATGCTTCTTTGGTGTTGTTGGAAATAAAATGCAGTTGGAAATAAATAAAATAAGATGCACCTTTATTTGGTGACAAATAAAGGTATATAGTATATCTGATCTATGTTTCATTTTAGTCAACTGCCACCAGAACTGAAATTAATTATATAACAGAGGTCTTTGTCCACAGTGCTTTTTTATGAAAGCAACTAAGAAAATAGTGATTTAAAAAAGGAAAGGTAGTCAGCTTTAGAAAAGCATATAAGAAGATTAATTTTCCTCCATAAATGAAATCATTTTGATTTAAACTCATGCCTGGATCTTAGTTAACATGGATCGTAGTTAACATTGGATGGGTTTTGTTCCTTGGGGTGTGTGTGTATGTGTTTAATTGCACATGTTGTGAGGACCAGCTTACACTAGATACGTCTGTGGTAACTTGCATTGAATGTATTCTGTGCTAATCACCCGAAACAAAATAATAAAGAATTCTTTTATCTCATTTCACAGAAACCTCAAAAAAACTCAATCCTTTTGAAAAACAATGCTCTGCCTTTCAGTTTTCAAGGACATTAAAATATTACTAACTTGAATACACAAGAAGAAAGAGGGAGGTATCAGTAACAGTTGATCTCACTCACTTTTAAATATGAATAATTTCAAATGAAATTATGTACTTTGTATCTGATGTTATCTGTGATTTTTGTCTCTCTTTTCTGGCACATGAAAAGCAACACTTTTTTTCCACAGCACTTCTTGTTAAAATTGAAATTGCTTTCAAACAAAATATGAAAAACATCCTGAAGGTTAATATTTTTCTCTATCTCTGCAAACAAGACAGAACGTCTCACCTGAAGACATATATTTACAGCCAAGCTGTAGCAAGGGCTACAAAATAGTATTGCCTTATTTCCCCCTGCTATTTGTTTCTTTTCTTGCGACTATCACTCCAAAGAGCATTTTTTTGTTTTGTTTTTCTTTCTTCCTGGAGCAAATAGCTAAGACAATAATTTGACCCCTTTTAACTTGTGAGGTAACCACAGAAGCTGAGAAATTTGGAACACTCAGCGTGAAAACCCCAACAAAAACTGAGTTGCAGGGACCAGCCATGAGAGTCTAGCAACCTTTCGTGATGAAAAGAGGTGTTAGAAATCAGGAGAAAGCAGGTCCTTATCAAGATAAAGCAGGGGTAGAAAGGGAGGCGCAGGAACCCCCATCACACCCTGTCACTGAAGAAAGAAAAAATTCTAAACAGGTTGATGGAGAGAAAGGAAATGGTGCTAAATAGCCGGCGAGATGACCCACCGTCCTGTTTGCTCCTTGGCGCTTGCCGAGGGGAACAACAGCCACAGCAGTGACAACGGAGTTCTAATGTGTCGGGTACAACCTCTGCCCGTGCTTCCCCCAAAAGAAAGGAAAATCGTGCCTCGGAGAGAACACAACGGGAACGAGCAGGCGCCATCGTCAAGTCCCGGACCCCATCAGCACCGGCTGGTGTATGAAAGCCTCGTATCAAGGGTCCCATTCAAAGGCAACGAAGAATCAGAGACAATGGCAAATCAAAACCTGGCAGGGCTTCTGGAATAATTTAATTCCTCACTCCAGAATTTAGATGGGGAGAGCAAGAAACATAGGCGAGAGCTCCTTCACACCAAGGCGCGAGCATATGCCTGCCTCTCTGTGGATGTATTTTTAGACATAATATCATGGGTAAGGCAGCCTGTGTGCTCATCAACAGCATTTGCTTCCTAACGTCGGTGCAGCCTCTTTTCCATTCGGAGTGGAGCTGAGGAGCCGAGGAAGCAATCCACATTTCTCACCCAGCCAAAGGTCAGGGGGGAGGACCCCAAACCATAAGCCATTGTTTCTGTGCTCAGAAAGCATTAAATACATTTTCAAGATGTGTTCCAAAATGAGGTCATGCCGTGTGGCAATTTGCTCACTTCCTATCTTTCCCCAAATGATTTATTCTATCATTCGAAAGCACGACCAGGAAAAGAAATCGCACCTTGACAAAGACAATTCAAATATAGACTAAGGATAAAAATATTTGACGAGGCATGTATTATAAATAGCATGTGCTAAACTTTTAAACATGTTTATTAAAAGCAAGCAATGAGTGATGTCTTATGTCAGATTTATACGCACTTTAAAATTGGATATTCCTCCCATTCACTTCAAGCCTCAAATATTTAAAATAATAAACATAACAGAAAGATAGCTCAGCTCATTAAAATGTGATAAACTGGAAAGCAAAGAAACAAGCTCAGCCTTTGAGAACAAATTAAACATAATCTGGTATAGTCTTGTCTGATCTAGGGAATTTTCCTTTCACAGGGAGGATTAAAATACTTTAAAAGACTCCTTTAACTTTTTCATACTAAAGTACTTACCAAATATATGAGTGGACATATCTATACATGCACAAAATTCTCAAGTCAATTTAAATTTATGTGAGAAATTGAAGGAATAGGAAGTCAAATAAATTTTAAAAAATAAAAACAATCCTTAACTATGTACCAATCTCTCTAAAGATTCATTTACCACTACAATGGAGATGGACGAGTGATAATGGATGAAAATAATCTTTCACAACCACAATACTGCACATGAAATTGCTTAAAACGAAGAACAAAGTGCCCGCTTCCATATTTTTTGAGTCAGAATTATTTTTTTTAATGTCATATATAAGGGACGTATAAAAGAGAGTTACAGGATGGATTATTTCTAACTCTACAAACAAGCATTCTGGGTATTCATTTTCCTTTAATAGTTGAAATAGTTTACCATTTCACATTGTAAATCTCACTAGGTCTGAATACTGCTCTCACAAAGATTGACAAAGAAAGAATAATTCATGTCAGACCAAAAGGCTTTTTTCAGTCAGTTTCATGCAGCTTTCTTCCAACAGATCTGGGCCAAAATGAATGTAGAATCTTGAGCTGAACTATCCATCACATTTTTCTGGTCTTTCAATTAATGACACTGCAATCAGATCGATAGAATGTAATAAGAAAGGAGCTTTGCATTTCTATACCTATTAATTCGCTGAGTAACTCCAGCAGTAAAACGTGTCTTGAAAGGAAACACACTCAAGGAAAATGAATTCTCTCAGCATATTGAGCAATGACTCCCTGACCCAAAAATGAACACTAAAGTTTCTACCTTCCAACCAGGGTTATTAGGATTTAAAGATCAGATTGCCTTGTCGAGAGTGAATTTATTCTTTTTTCCTAAGATACTCTGCAAGACACACCACCAGAGGTCTAGCCAAATTGGTCATTTTTCAGAATTTTTGAACAAACATCCTGGAAATACAAGTCAGAGTATCTGGGAGGAAAGCCATTGTTCTCTACTTCCTAGACTACCCTGACTACCAATTTTCTGATTCTGGTTTTCCATGACATTCTGGACAGAGGAACTGGGTATAGAAAGGGTGAAGCAGAGAAAGAATGGTGGAAGTGTTAATTGGACTCAACCCCATTCCAAATTATTGCACTGGTTGGAGACTATGCAAACAGTGTCAGACATAACAATGCAACACGATGTCTGGATATTCTATATTTATCACCAGAGACATAGGACTGGGAAAGCAAAGGATGGATTCTCTATGGGAAAGATGAGGTGAAGAAAGGCTGGCCTGAGATGTCCTCTATAATCATGTGCATGTCTGGATTTTAATGTCACTGGAGTTTCACAACCAGTAACTGTAGTCATAAAAAGTAGACTCTCTTATTTTATTTTTTTTTAGCCCAGTGGGGCTTCTAGAATGTTAGGTCAGGCCTGCTGGGGATGTGGGTGTCTGGTGTGCAAGCTGGTGCCACAAGAAAGATGCAAAGAATTGCACTGAAGTTAGATTCGAAAATGTAGTTTATTTAGAAAGTAGATTGTCGGGGGGAGAGAGAGGGGAGATTCACCTCCCCAAGGTAGGGGACAGGGCTAAAGCCAGGAAACATGGTGGCAGCCATAGCTCCAAAAGCACGGCCACACCAAAATATAGTAAAGCAATGACCCAAAAAGTAGACTCTTTCTACTAAATTCAAGTTGTAATGTTCAATTAACCACGGGTATAGCAGAAAGAGCATAGATTTTGTTAGATAACAAGGGTTTGAATCTCAATTCCATTGAACACTAGTTAGCATTGCTGAACCTCAGATTGTTATTAGTAAAACAGAAATATTATTGCTTACCTCAAGGGCTAAACCTACCATGAGGTAATTTATGTAAACCAAGTGGCATGTGATAGCTAATCCTTTCTCCTACCAATCTGTGGATCTCCACATGTAAAAGAGTAGTAAAATACAAATCTTATTTTCAGATTAAATGAGATAATGTATACAGAGCTCTTGATAAATTGTGTAGCACTACACAAATAACGATAATGCTTTAAAAATTGAATACATTATTCAGTACAACACATAAAGAAATAATATGGTCCAGAGCCTCACTTTGTTTGGGATTATGTACTTTAAATCCAGAGGGAAATATTGCTCCCAGAAGAAAGTTATCAAGTGAATTGGCCACCATCAACCAGTGTTCCAGTGAATTCCAATCATAGGTGCAGATGGTACTATTATCTTTTGAAGGCAAAAAAATAAGTTCCAAGATGAAACTACAAAAATGTGTCAAACGCCTTTGCTAAAAGAAATAATATTACCACTAAGTGTTCCCTGTGCTTGCACTAAAAGTTGAAAGGTTCTAGTTACACTTTAATAAGTTTTTGTCTATCAATAAAATATTTATAAATAGTATAGGTGAAAGAAAAAAAATTTTCCATCAAAAAGCTTAAAGTCTAAAAAAAAGTTTAAATCATAAAATGAAAACAATAGCAAAGCATTAAATGAAAAAAATACTACTAGTCTTGGAATAAAGTTTTGTGGTAATTGATGTTTGACATCTGCAATATCAGAAGTATTTTTAAAGGACCCTTTTTATTACTCTGTCATGACAGTCATTAATGAAAAGAGACAATAGATGAGAGAGCTTTAAAAATTGCTATAAAATATCAAGCTTTATTACAACATCAAGTTCATATTCTATGCATGGTCTGGGTGAGAAAATATTCGGAGGCTTGTAGAAACTAAAAAGCTAATTCAATAGGTATGGTTAACTGAAGAGGATATCTGCTGCTTTGGAGAAAAATAATAATAGTTACCACTTATAGAGCACTTATGTTGTGCCAGGCAGTGTGCTAAGTGTTTTATGTCTAACAATCCACTTAATCTTCAAAATACCTCTAAGAGGCATGTACTATTGTGATCATCGCTGTTTAACACATGAAGAAACTAGAGCAGAGAGGTCGAGTGACCTGATCAAGATCACAGAGCTGTACATGGTAGAAACAATCTCACACCCAATTTCATGCCTTAGTCCATGCTCTTGACCACTCTCGTCTTTTTTCTTCCCCCTTAGATTCTCATCAATCTGATTTTCAGTACAAAGTGGGACCCAATGGCCATAAGCTAAGTCTACTGTGGGTAAATTCTGAGAGGAAAAAGAGAGATAATCTACCCTGTCAAGTAAAACAGCCTGAAGCAAAATGCAGCAGTATGAATTCATTCATTCACTGAATGCATTCATTCAACAGATATTGCTGAGTATGACTCTACTATACTGGGCCAGTTTCTACCCCATCAAAGCTTATAGTCTAACAAAAACACACATTGGGGGAATACCATATTTAGTAAATGGTCCTGGGAAAACTGGCTAGCCACATGCAGAAGAATGGAATTGAACTGCTAACTATCACCATACACAAAAAATAACTCAAAATGGATCAAAGAGTTTAAACTTGAAACTCCAAACTATAAGAATTTTACAAGAAAACTTAGGGAACACTTAATGGCCTCCTGGACTTTGGAGTAGGCAATGAATTTATGGCCAAACCCTATAAAAGCAAATGCAACAAAAACTAAGATTGACAGGTGGGACCTTATCAAGCCACAAAGTTTTTGCATAGCATCAAGAGAGTGGAGACAACCCACAGAATGGGAAAAAATATTTGCAAGCTATACATCTAACAAAAGGCTAACATCCAGAATCTACAAGGAACCCAAATGAATCAACAGGAAAAAAAACAAATAATGCCTTTAAAAAGTTGGCAAAGGACATGAACAGATAGTTCTCAAAGAAAGACATCTGAATAGCCAACAAACATGAAAAAATGCTCAACTTCACTAATCATGAGAGAAATACAAATCAAAGTTGCAATGAGATACCACCTCACACTGGTCAGGATATCTATTATCATTTAAAAGATTTTTTTAAAAGGTGCTTGGCAAGGTTGCAGAGGAAAGGAAATGCTTCTACACTGTTGGTAGGAATATAAGCTCATTCAACCTCTGTGGAAATCAGGTGACATTTTCTCAAAAAAAACTAAAAATTCAGCTACCATAAAATTCATCAATCTCACTTGTGGGACTATATCCAGAGGGACATAAATTGTTCTATCAAAAAGTCACCTGGAGCACTATTCACAATAGCAAAAACATGATACCAATCCTGATGCCCATTGAAAGTGGACTGGATAAAGAAAATATGGTACATACACATTATGGAATACTACACAGCCATAAAAAAAATCATGTCCTTGTAGCAACATGGATGCAACTGGAGACCATCAGCCTAAGAGAACTACCAGAGAAACAAAAAACTGGATTCTGCATCTTCCCACTCATAAGCAGGCCCTGAACACTGGGTACACAAGCACAAAGATGGGAACAACTGGCACTGAGCACTACTATTAGCAGCGGGAGGAAAAAGGGGGGAATTAGGAGCCCACAACCACCCATTGAGTACTGTGTTCACTACCAGGGGAAGAGAAGGCTCTCTAGAAGCCCAAGCCTCACCTGCACACAGTTTTACTTATGTTACTACATATTTTTATTTTAGAGTTGTGAGGTACTACATATTTTTATTTTAGAGTTGTGAGGTACATGTGAGAATCTACTATTCTCACATGTACCTCACAACTCTAAAATAAAAATAAAATAAAGCAAAAACAGAAAAGCTTATAAGCTAGTAGTGTTGGAGACCACCATTAAAACAATTACAATACAGGCAGTAAGTGTTCTGTTAGAAAAACCAGTGTTGAGAAATCAGAGTCATTTTTTTTTTTCTATCTGGGATGGGTGTTAGGAGAGCTGTTAGGAGATCAGAAATGGCTGGATCCAGATTTCTCAGATAGAAACACGTCATGGTAGTATTTGCACCTAGTTGCATGCTAACCACAATCATTCCTTCTCATTTTTGGTTGTGGATAGTGTTTGAAAATATTTTTTTCTAGGACTGTACAATATGTACAACTCACCAGGACTCCCTCTTGAGATCCTGGAGATGTAGATCCTCTAGTTCTCAAACTGCCTGTCCTTGCCCCGATACTACAAAGAGAAGGAAGACACCTGCCTTTTATCCTCTCTCCCCTGGTGTTTAACAGAAGTTTTTTTAAAAATTATATAATAGTTCAGTAACGCAAGTATACACATTTAAATAATATTGCTATTACTCCAGATTATAATCCTAACATGTATTTGCCACCAATTTTTTAAATAGCAAAACATATTAAAATAAAAAAATAATAATAATTAGATATAGTCACTTGGTACCTTAATAAATTTACTTCTAGTCTTTTACATGTGTGAATGTTTGTTCATATATTTATGCACTTTTTAAAGTGTTTAGATCATGTTATAACTAATTTCTCTTATTTTAGCATCATACCAGGAGTATTTTTGACGTTTAAGTTCAAGAGCAGTTTAAAGGACTGTGTAATATTCTATTTATAGATATAAGTTACTTAACCATTCTTCCAATATTGAACATTTAAGGATACTCCCAATTTTTTGTATTGCATATAGGTTGTAATAGAAATATTTTCACATTACTAGCCCAATGTTGCTTTCCTTAGTATAGATTAGAATGATCAAAGTTTTATTTAGCAATATATTGTTGAATAGCTTTCTATAAAAAGTTTACCAATCTGAAGGGGATTGCAATCTTGCCAACCTTGAGTTTTATTTATTTATTTATTTATTTATTTATTTATTTGAGTCAGAGTCTCACTCTGTCACCGAGGCTGGAGTGCAGTGGCATGCTCATGGCCACCACAGCCTCAATCTGCGGGGCTCCGGCGATCCTTCCTCCTCAGCCTTCCAAGTAGCTGGAACTATAGGCACATGCTACCACACCTGGCTAATTTTTGATTTATTGTAGAGACGTGGTGTCGCCAAGTTGCCTGGGTGGGTCTCGAACCCGCAGGCTCAGGCAATCCACTTGCCTTGGCCTCCCAAAGTGCTGGGATTACAGGCTGAGCCACCGAGTCCGGCCTGTTTATTTTTTATTTACTTTATTTAGAATTGCTGTTAATTTGTATTTCTTTGAATTCAAGTGAGATTGGACTGGTCTTTCAAGAGTTTATTGATCATTCTTAAAATTTTGTAACTACCTGTTTATGTTCTTTGCCATCTCTCTGTGGTATTGCTATTGTTTTTTGTACTGACTTGTAAGACACACACATATACATGTATGTGTATATATGTGTGTATATATATATATTATATATATATATGCATGTAAACACATCCATGTGTATACACATATATGTATCCTTTGCCATTTATTGCAAATATGTCTTCTACCTATTTTTTAGTTTACAGAACTTTTATATTCTGTATGAGAAAATGTATTGATATGTTATTTTGTGTTATTAGATGCTTTTATATTTTGAAGTACTTTCACTTAAATTCAAATACTCACCTATATTGCTTTCAAGTTACTTATGTGTACAATTTTTGCATGTAATCTACCTGAAATTAATTTTGGTGCTTTCTATGAGATGAGGATATAACTTGAGGGTTTTGTTCCTCTTTGGCAATTTTCCTGGGATGCATTCCCATCTATATTGATAATTTAAATGTGCTAAACTGTATATATATAATCAAAACTGTTTGAGGCCACCACCCATTCCATTCAAATGTTTGCATTTAAATTCTTTCTAGTAAATGAAACTGTGAAAACATTTTTTATTTCTTCACCACTAGTACTGAAAGACTTCTGCGTTCAGTGTGAGAGACAAACATATCCTATTGTTTAAGGATTGGGTCAAGTTGTATTGCTGATTATAGATGTGATAAGACAGCTGCAAAAACTTGCTGAATCTTGGGATTGGTGTTGGTGGCAAAGGGGCTGAAATTTAATTCAGAGGGGTTGAAATTAGGACAGGAGATTTTACTTTAAAGTTACCAGAGAAGCCAGGAACCAAGAGGGTTAATCAAATAAAATTCTGCAGGAGAAAGTCAAGGCCTGGATACTGACAAGAGCACTTATAAATTAAAGTTTGAAGAGATCAGACTAAGCTTGAGCTCATCTTCACAGAACCGGGAGCCAAAGCACATCAAAAGGGGGAAGACGGAACACAGAGGCGGAGGAGCAGGAGTCTCGGGCTCATCTTCTGGGCTAGCACGTGAACAATGCACGGGTGGAGAGAGTGGGTCGAAGTCAAGGAACACAAATTTATCTGGGCACCTTGTTTGCAGAAACTTAAATATAGTTTGTATTTATTTTCCCTAGACATGGAAAATTTACAATGGAAAACTGACTTGGATAACTTAAATTCCCTTCTTTTTGATTGGTACATAGGTAGAGTGTTGACTGAAATAAACAGAGGGGAATACCTGCCTTACCTTCTTCCCTTGCAGTGCCAGGAATCCATTCAAGTGGAATGAAGAGAAACTGAAGCAGCTCATTTGCCACGAGTGTGCTAGTATTGAAAACGTGAGAGTTTTCAATTGTGAAAAACAGGTCAATTTGACCAAGCAGCATTGTCAAAAGAACACTTTCCCTGACCAAGATATAGTGAGGAAGGGGCTATAACACAATGATAGAAAAACTTGCCAGTGTATAATTTCTAATGCAGTTTTGATGGGCCACTGGTATGGCACACAAATGACTATCCCACAAGGCCACCACACTGCACGTTCCACAGAGGACATTTCTAGGACTAATGTGTAGCAGCTAAAAATATGGCCCTTGGGGTGAGTTGCTAAAAGCTTGAATACAGCAATGCTAGTAACTAGCTGTGTGATCTTGAGTAAGTTCCCTAACCTCTCTGAGCTTCCTAACATGGTCCTAATAATTGTATTCATCTCACAAGGTTGTTGCAACAACTAAATAAGAAAATGTATGTGAACTATATACAGGCCTTATATATGAGTAGGTTTCAAATAAATATTAGCCTGTGTTGGGAAGCTGTACGGAGAATGCAAGCAGTAGAACTAAACCTGAGTTCAAACACCAGCTCCGCTACTTATTCCTTGTTACCTCATCCCTCTATGCCTCCTCCATAAAACGGCCATACTAATACAATGACATCTATTCCATAAGGCTGTTGTGAATACTAAATTTCACTTGGAACAATCTGTCTCTGTAAAGATTAGCTGTTGTTATTGCCATTGTATTAGTATCCAGAATGTAAAGCGAAAAATTCTTAGGTCAAAAGTCAATAAGCAACTGAAAGCATGAAATAAGGGGATGCTTCTTTTCCTTTGGAAATCTACTATAACGAAAGCTGGTTTTCTGAGTTGATTTTCCCCTCCTTAATGGAAAATCCACATTGCAATAAAATGGATTCCTGTGGCAATGCTAGAGGCATCCAGCATGTAATCACAGACAAGGCAGCACCTCTGAAACAGCTGGGATGACACTTGCAAGGCTCTGCTGAGTTCATTCAGAGGGCACAGGATGTCTTTCCTCCAGACTGTGACAGCAGGCATTCTCTCTCAGCTGCTTTCTGAGGGATCCTGTGGGTGATTTTAAAGCCAGCAGCCAGGAAACCTCTCTGGCTACAATAAGAATCCCAAGGAGACCTTAGGTGTCCAGATTTCCAAGGTCATACATCTTGGCCCACTCATGATTTTATTTTTAAATTATTTCATTCATTCATCAAGCATTCATTTTTGAGAACCCAGGCTAGGGACTAGGTGTACAGTGGTGACCAAGACAAGTTAGGTCCCTGATTTATTAAGCTTACATTCTAGTGGGAGAATCAAGCACTAATCAGGTAACCACACAGGTAACTATGTCATTACAAATTGTGATTTACGAGCGAGAACCCAACAAGAATGGAATTAACTTTTTGGAGGTCAAGTCCCTTATGGTACACTCAGAATTTGTGTGTTCCTCCAGATCAAACGGTCAACCAAATTTTTTATCTGGAAGCTTTGAGAAGGTTACAGCATGATTTGCTGAAGAAATGTTTCAAGTTGTGGTGAACAGGTGACCAATCCTTCTACCATGACAACACATCTGCCCACATCACACTGAGTGTTCAGTAGTTTTTGACCAAAAATGGCGTGCTCCCCATGCCTCACCCTCCCTATTTACCTGATATTGTCTTGAGTGACTTTTTGTTTGTTTCCCCAGATGGAAAATTTCTTCAAAGCAAAACGTTTTGCCAATGTGGAAGAGATGAAACGAAAAACGGCAGAAGCACTAAAAGGTATCAAAATTAATGGGTTCAAAACCTGTTTTGAATGGTGGAAAAAGTGTCTTGGTAGATGTATTGCATCAAACGGAGAGTACTTTGAAGGTGACTGAAGTTTAAAGACATAAGAATAAATACACAATTTTTAATAAATAAAATCTAGTTGGGGGGGATCCCCCCCATTGTCTGTAACACGATTGCAAAGAGGAGAATCGATTACATGGATCTGCAGAGGAAGACCCTGAGGAAGGAGAATATGAAACATGAAATATAAGAAACAACACCAGTTTTGAGTATAAAATCTTCATGAACATCATCTTGGAAAGCAACCACAAGATTGAAGAAAATACTGAAATTGCCCACCAGAATTATTGATGAGCACCATGCTGGCCAACACAAGATGTCCTAAGCTTACCTGCTCTTCTTTAAAAGAGACAAAAATGGCCGGGCTCGGTGGCTCAGCGTGTAATCCCACGCCTTTGGGAGGCCAAGGTGAGTGAATTGCCTGAGCCCGCGGGTTCGAGACCCTCCTGGGCAACTTGGTGAGACCTCATCTCTACAATAAATCAAAAAATTAGCCGGGCGTGGTAATGCGCACCTGTAGTTCCAGTTACTCGGAAGGCTGAGGCGGAAGGATCGCCAGAGCCCAGCAAGACGAGGCTGTGGTGGCTGGGAGCGGCCACTGCACTCCAGTCTGGGTGACAGAGTGAGCCTCCAACTCAAAAAAAATAAATAAATAAAAATAAAAGAGACAAAAATGAAAGTAAATATCAGTCTAGTCCTATCAACCACAAGGAAGGAAGGCAAAGTGAGTGGTCATGGACCATTTTTTGTGAGCCATTCCTCCTATAGCACCTACTGTGTGCCTCATCGAGTAGCTGCTATTAGGAGAACAACAAGCACAAAACTCTGTCTACGTAAACGTCAGAAGCCTTGTTGTCTGAGAGAATGAAGGCTATGGTTATAAGGTGGATGGGATGGTCCCTATAACTTGCAGAGGAGCAGTCTCGGGGGAAGGAAAAAAAATGGAATCTCAAATTCCTGTATAATCTACACAGAAGTTAAGATGTTTCTCTCAAGCCTTCCTCCTTCTACCAGTTTAAATCCAACTCATTCCCAAAAGCCAATCCAAGACTGGCCTAGTTCCACAAAACTTCCCTACATCCCAGAGCATGTCATCTTCGCCACAGTATCATCCTTCCACCACACTGTGCTTCATTGTTCTCAAGTCACTTAGTGAATTATTTTCTTGCCCACTCTATGAGATGATATACTCCTCAAGGACTAAGACTATTCCTTTACTTCTTTTGTATTTCCCACAGTGTTCAGTTTAGTATTGTGCCCACTCTAGGCACTTAACATATCAATGCCTTTTGGATAAATGAATGGTTTAATTAGTCCATATATCTGTGAGATTTCAGTAGGTGGGGGCATAAAAGGAAGTGCTCTGAGTATAACAAAATTGAGTCATCCCTGGCTGGAGATGGATAGTCATCTTTAGGAAAGTGTTTAATACTGTCTGTTGGTTCTTATTTAAACAGAGGGCATAGGGTCTCATATCTGGAGATTTTCATCTGTCTAGGGTAATTGAAGGGCACCTCTACCTAGTGACAAGTGATGGTCTATAAAGACCTTTCAAAGCTCTTTCCATTTCTAATTTTGATTCTGTAGATTCTGTTTGTTACCATCTCAATCCAGAGAGGTTATGGTGTGAATGTTACCCAGTCCTTAGAGCAGTCCCTGGGCCGTCTCCTTGAAAGATACTCCAGACATTCCAGACCCCTCAAACCTCTGGAATCAAACTCTGCCACCACCACCACCAAATCAAAGCACATTCCAGGGACCACCAGGATTCAGCTGTTGCTTTAGTCTCACTAATACTGGGCTTTTATACCCAAGTGGGGAAGAGAAAGGATTGCTGCTTTAAACTATTTGCTTAAAAACAAAACAAGGAAGATTTAGCCCAGAGTGCAGTGCTGTTTTACTTTCTTCCTGTCTTAATGGAGGTACTGCATGAGGTAATCTTTTTAGAAAGTCTTGGAGGGTTAGAGTAATTTTATTGTACGTTTATTATTATTCTCATTTAGAAGCCTCAGCTCTTTTATTCCCAGTTAGGATTAAAGGGCTTCTTTCTATTTACTTCTAACAAGCTTTAATAAAAAACATAGGAACATAAAACTTGCTGCTCTAAAGGCGCCAACAGCCCATCAAATCTGATGTCACTGGCTCAGAAGACACCGAAACAAAAGGCCAGGCTCTGCCAAGCCCGTCGTCTCCCGCAGGCCAGCAGCAGCAAGGCCGCCGGACAGGAAGGTCTGAGCCTCCACGCATAAAGCATCCATCACTTCCTGGACTGGCTCCAGCACAAAGGGCTCGGTTTTCTCCTGTTAGGCAGCACGGTATGCCCTCTTACAAACCCCTTGTCACACTCCGTGACCTCCTCAGTTGGTGTGGTCTTTGTTTCCTGATCTCATGTCAAAATGACTCAGCTGGCACAGCATTGAAGCCCAGCCGAGTTTTCACTTTAAAAGTTGCCCCTCTCTTGAAAGCCTTCGATGAGTTTTCTGTTAGACAGGTGCCATGCTTTAAAGTTATATGCAGACATTGTTTTCATATATATTGTGCACCTGTAGACAGGAAAAAGAATACTATAGCCTTCCCACAAAGAAATGGAACTGTATTTTCCCAGGACAGGTTCTACTAGCTAAACAGTTCGGAATTATTTTACTCCCTTTGGCTTTTCCAGTCCCACCTAGTGACATCTCCATTCTGACTGGCCCCCTCAACCCCAAAACCCCCGTCGAAGTTCAGTGAAATCAATTCACTGATAAAGGAAGAAAGTATTTGGAGACAGATTTCCCCACGCAGCAGTCCTGACAGCATAAATCACAGGAAAACATAGCAAGGGGCAGAGAAAAACTCAGTGAGCTCCTTAGTCCATTATGCATTCTGTCTGCAATAATGAGCCCTAATTTATTCTTAGCTACATTGCTCTTTGGTAGGGATGCCCTAATCTCACTCTGAGCGTTTCAGAGTCCTTTTCTGTTGTTCTTCTTGCCTTTAAACCAGGGAATCTGGCTTATTCTCTATCTGTTGAGTTGTCAATGTACTCAAACATTTTCCTCTACATCACCATCTGTTCTACCTTGAATTTTTTACCTCTTCACACTACCTCAGCCTTAGCCTGCTCTGTTGGCTCGCTCAGTGATCTTTAATTTCTCCTCTGCCTTTATGTCTGGTTGCTTATGTTTTGGGGCAGACAATAGAGGTGATATAGGCCATTATTCATGAGTAGCTTCAAGGGTAACGTGAGAAATGCCTCATCTCCTGACCCCTCTTAGCATAAGAATTGCTGATAAAATTCTGAACTGAAAAGAGAAGTTCTGAGAAAAATATCAGAGAGCTACTCACTCTGGAGCAGCTTCCTGGAGAAAGGATCAGGCGTGGGGGGTGTGAGGGTCGGAGGGTTACCTAAAAATTAAAAACTAAATAAAATATAAAATTAAATTAAAATGCTTCACACAAAGAAGGATATTGACTATAATTAAGACTGCCAGTTCACTATCATCCATAACAGCATCTGGGAATGGCAACACAAATTCAAAAGGAGAGTAAAGTACTATGATAACCAACATTTTAATGAGTCGATCTCCAAACCTTATAGACTAAGGGTCTTTCACAGGCAGCCAAGTGGACTCTTTCGGTTTCCCTCTCCTTGTTTCTACTCAGTTCAACCTCAGAGGAGCAGTGACACAGCAGAAGGTGTGCAGTAGGGAGGAGGAGTCTAAATCATCTACTGGTGACCTAATCACTCTCGAAATATTCTAGGAACTTTGTCACTAAGAGAAGCGTGAAACCCCAGTGAAATGCCTGAAACAATGATTCTTGGAGAAACTTTATCCCACCATTACTCTTCACATGGTAAAAGCCCTGGTTTCTGCAGACACAGAAAAAAACTAAGAAACTTCTTATTTCCCATTCTCCACAGGCCATCTTTTCCGGTACTGAAGTTTCAAATTCTATTTACTTCACTGATATAGTTCATTCATATTCCTTTTTCCATCTCGGATCTTTCTCCAGAACACCAGGCAAATATCTCCAAAGGCCTACTAGACTTCTTCCAGTGGCCCCCGGGAAATGAAAACTCAACATGGCTAAACAAAAGAACTCCTCATCAGTGTCCTTTCCTCCCTGACAGTGTCTAACTTCAAAAGATCTCAACAATCTATGTCACTTTTCCAGTGCCTTCACTGTGGTCTTAATGTGTGTTCTCAGTTTCTCTTGCCTAGACAGTAATAGCACCTGAAGTCTGTTTTCAGTAATTGCATTCTCCAGTCCTTCTCCCCATAAACAACAGAGTGCTCTCTTTAAAAAATGAATGTGTCGGCCGGCGATGGCTCAGTCTGTAATCCCAGCACTTTGGAAGGCTGAGGCGAGAGGATTGCCTGAGCCTGAGGATTCGAGACCAGACTGGACAACTTGGTGAGACTTTGTCTCTACAATAAGTCACAAAAACTAACCAGGCATGGTGGCACGCTTTGGAAGGCTGGGGCGAGAGGATTGCCTGAGCCCAGCTGGTCAAGGCTACGGTGGCCGTGAGCGTCGCCACTGTGCTCTAGCCTAGGCGACAAGAGTGAGACTCAAACGCAAAAAAAAAAACAAAAAAAAATGAACATGTCATTTTTTTTATAAATCATGCTATGCAACACAACATCAATAAGGGTACCCAATCTCAAACCAGGCAAAGTGGGGACCAAAAGGAGGCCCAAACTTAACCTGTATGATGTCCACTTTTATACCTAATCCTGAATTGTACCCCACATCTTTAAAATAAAATATAAAATGATAAAACAATAAATAAATAAAATACATGTGATGCTATTCTGTTGCTTTCAAGACAAATGTCTATCCCCCTAGCATGAGCATGGCATACAAATTCCTCCACAAGCTGACTCCTGCCCACTTTCTCAGAGAACTCCTGCCAAAGCCTCAGATTCTCACTGGGCTTTAACCATAGGGAAATACTTGCATTCCCTGAGTGTGTCGTGTTCTCTCAATTCTTTCCTCTGTACACACCATTCCTCCTATTTGTAATGTCCTTCCCTCCTCTGGCCTTTTGTCTAGATAATACTGACTCATCAATCAGAACTCAGCTCAAGAATAACTTTGCCAAACCCCCCTGGCACTTAAGTGCTTCCTTCCTTATGCACACCAAAGCACCTTGCTTTCATTATTCACCTGAATAAAATATTCATTAAATGCCTGCACATTTTATTTTTTTATACCTCTGTCTTACTGCACGTGAGCTCACCCAGTACAAACACTGTACTACTCTTGTATTTTAGTGTCCCTCATGCCTAACACAGTGCCCAGCCCAGAGTAGGTGCCTCAAAGGAAATATTGAGTGAATATATGGGGCATATATAGGCCCAGGATTAAAGCCAGTGGTCCACTCTTTCCTCAGAAGAATTTATCCTTCTGGTTTTTCTCCCAGACCTTGAAAAACATATGAGCGCTTCCCTTTGTGTTGGAGCACCTGGGTTCTAGGCCAGGTCTGTCATTAGGAATGTGTGAGATCTGGAGCAAAGCATCAAAAAAACAACCAACATATGTTCAACATTGGTTATGTGACAGATTCCCTGCTAAGCATGCTATGTGCATGATCTTATTTTTTCCTCACAGATACCTGAAGCAAGAGATATTAATACCATGCACATTTTACAGATGAAGAATTTGAGTAACTCAAACCCATATTTAATGTTGCCTTCCTTTATATGTGCTATGAAGAGATCAGACGAGACATGATATGTAACAGAGCTTTGTAAATGATAGAGATCTTACACGAACAGAAATCGCCATAACTAGAGAAAGTGATGAAGCTTGTGTACATGTAATTGATGCTCTGGGATTATAGTGAAATAAAAGAAATAAAGATTGTACAAGATGAAGATCCACCTTACACATCTGAATTAAGCAAATCTTCAAAGTATATGATAAAATCATGGGCCCAGGAACTCAATGTGTCCAAACTCTTCTCATTTTGCAATGGAGAAACAGCAACATCCAGAAGGCTACATAGCTAATTTGTAAAAACCCAGGACTCCTTAGCCAATACCATACTATTTGTCTGCCCCACCTTGTAGAGAGAGAATATGAAGTTCAGAGAGAGGGCTGATAAAACTGAGTGTACAATTCTGAGAGCACCTGAGTATTTCAGAACCAACACTAAACTCAATATATGTTCCTGACTTCTCTCCTCCCAGACGCCTTGAATGACCTAATCGGTCTTTACCAGGCATCCAACTAATACCACATTCAACAGGGCCAACATATAAAAAACAGAAACATTAATCTGGGAAATTGAGCTTAATGAGAAGCACTAGGATGCAATAGAAGAAATAAAGACTTTTGAACCAAATAGATGTGGGTGGAAATATGAACTCTACCACTTATAGACTCTTTGGAAATCAAGCAAACCACTTTTCTGAGCTTTGAGTTTCTCACCTCTAAAATGAACAAAATGATACCCCATTATTGATGGAATAAAATATTTGCCACTGTGTTCAGTAAATGTTGGCTTCTCTTCTATTCATTAAGAGGTGGTGATTAACATATGAGTCTTGACTAATTTGCCAAACCACAATATGATTTTATTTTTACTACTTTTAAGAAGTGACAATGTTTGCCTGGTATAACTACTTATAAATGCAGACATATCAAAGACATGAAATGTGTTTCTCCTTTTTCTTATCACAAGTATCAAGTCTACATTCGGCCAACATGAAGGTGCCAAAAACAACCTTACTGAATGATAGATTTCATGTGTGGTTCACTGATGCTAAGTTCTCCTACATGATTTTCTCAGAAGTCTGAAAAGGATAATCAAATGTGATAAAGAAAAATTAACAACAGTTTAATACCCTTTGATGCCAGATCCTACTGGATGTAGTGAATACGAGTCTGGGCTCTAAAATCAGATTGGCATGGATTCAAATTTCACTCTAGTGTATACTAGCTGTCCGGACTTGGGTAAGTTACTTTTCTTTAGATGTGGAATTTTCTTATCTGTAAAACGGGTAGAATAACAGAACTTTCTTTAAAGACATATGGTGAGAATTAAGTAAATTAACGCCTACAAAGTAGTTAGCACCAGGCCTGAGGCATGGTCAGGGCTTAATAAATACAAGCTATTGTAAATACCTACTTTAGATGCATTAAGTGGGGAAAGAAAACATCAAAATTAAAGAATCATAAACCTGATCTTACTGAAAGTGTTCTGTTTTTGTTATACTTAGTTCTGCTAATTTGATGGCTGGTACAGAAGACTAGTGGTGCTTTGTATGGGGAGTGTTCAAGAAGGTAACTTGTTTACATTTCCTCCCAGAGTTCTCAAATGCCGTCATTTGCCTGGGAAACTCCTGAACCCTAGTCTTCTTTCATTCATTAAGAAGTTCTTCGCAGGTTCGAGACCTGCCTGGGCAGCGAAATCTCATCTCTACAATAAAAAATCAAAAAAATCAGCCGGGCGTGGTCGCGCATGCCTGTAATTCCAGCTACTTGGAAGGCTGAGGCGGAAGGATCGCCGGGGCCCAGCAGGTCGAGGCTGCGGTGGCCGGGAGCGGCCACTGCACTCCAGTCTGGGCAACGGAGTGAGACTTCGACTCAAAAAAAAAAAGAAGTTCTTAAAATGCTTCCTAATGCCACTGACTCCCCAATCCATGAACCTTCCTGGAATCACCAAGGAAAAATGGCAATTTGTCCCAAACATGCCTTATCTAAAGATGACTAAATGCATCTGAGAATCCATCAATGCACTTTTCTTTTGTAGCCATCCATATTTGGACAATGCCCACTACTTATTTAATGCAGCTGTAGATCTGTGGAAACAGCCCTCGAATTGGCATTTGGAGTTCAATACAGGGTCTTTGCTCACTTTAACTTTGGTGCAAGTGCTTTATCTCACTGAGTCTCTTTTTCCTGATATGAAAATGGATATAATAACATTCATGTGATGAAATATTATTCAGCTCTAAAAAAATGATTGATCAAGCCAGGAAAAGACATGGGTTCTTAAATGCATATTGCTAGGTGAAAGAAGTCAATTGAAAAGGCTACATACTGTACTATTCTGGCTATGTGACATTCTGGAAAAGCTAAACTATAGAGACCATAAAAGATCAGTGGTTGCCAGTGTTTAGAGGAGAGGGAAGGATGAATAAGCAGAGCATGGAAGATTTTTAAGGCAGTGAAACTATTCTTTATGAGACTATAATGGTGAGTACCCACCATTATACATTTGTGAAAACCTATAGAATATACAACATCAAGAATGAACTCTAAAGTAAACCATGAACTTTGGGTGATAACGATGTGTCAGTGTAGACTTATTGATTGTAATAAATGCACCATTTATGTGGAGGGTGTTGAATTGTGGTGCAGTGTGTGCACGTCTGGGGGCAGAGCGTGTATGGGAACTCTCTGTACTTTCTACTCAGTTTTGCTGTGAATCTAAAAGTACTCTTAAAAATAAATCTACTTCAAAAAATGGATATAATATCACAGGGTGCTATGATGAAAATGAAAGTGAACAAAGCATGTAAACTGCTCACAGAGCATCTAGAACAGAGTGTGTGTTCACTAAATGTCAACTAAATTTAAATGTTCCCTCTCCATATCCTGCTAATGATAAATTGCAAGAAGGAAGGAATTACATGTGACTGAAGTATTCTAGAAAATACCTAACAGAACTCTAAAAACAACTAGCCACTAAATGCTCATGTTATGAGGATAATTATTATTTCATGATTCTACAGGCTAGATTGTATACATGCACTATTCTTAATCTATGGTTCTTCAAGGAGGCATATACTTTTAAAATAATTGAGAGTGTGTGTGTGTGTGTGTGTGTGTGTGTGTGTGTGTGTGTGTATTTATTTATTTATATCTTCACTCATTTACTCAAGAGATATTATTGAGCTCCTACCATGCAGCAGCCACCAGACTAGCACTGAAGACACATCAAAACAGGCAGACAAATTCTCATTCTCGTAGCCCTTGCTGGCTGGTGTAGGAAGCAGACATGGGCAAATCGCCCAAAATAGGTATGAGGAAATTTCACAGATGGAGAAGTGCTGTAAAGTAAATGAGGTTGAGGGCAGAGAGAATGTTAGGGTAGGTGCTGATTTATGAGTGGCTCAGGACAGCAATGATCTAAATGTGGATTAAGACAAAGTACAGAGGACTACTGGAGAGGGCTGGGCCGATGACAAAGGGGCCTTGCCAAAGTGACCTGCAGACAAGTAAAAGTTGCAAACTGTGCTCTCTTTTCTTTTCTTTCTTTTTCTTTCTTTTTTTTTTTTTTTGCAGGATGTTGTTTTACTTTGTTTTGCTTTGGTTTTGTTTGTTTTGGGTTTTTTAGAGACAGAGTCTTGCTCCATTGCTCCCCAGGATGCAGTGGGGTAATCATAGCTCACTGCAGCCTCAAACTTCCGGCCTCAAGTGATCTTTCCACCTCAGCCTTACCAGTAGCTGGGACTACAGGCATATACCATCATGTTCAGCTACTTTATTATTATTATTATTATTATTATTATTATTATTATTATTATTATTTGGTAGAAACAGGGGTCTTACCATGTTACCTAGACTGGTCTCAAACTCCCAGCCTCAGGCCATCTTCTCACCTTGGTCTCTCTAAGTACTGGGATTACAGGGTGTGAGCCACTGTGCCTGGCCTGGCCTCTGGTTTTGGAGGTGACCAGGGTTGATTCTCCATGGATGAGAGAGTCTGCAGACAATTGATTTTACCTGAGATCAGGGTCCAATCACCTCTCCTTCCTCTTTATTTTAAGGATGTAGGGTACATTTCAGTTTTCAGTATATAAGTGGTCATCTTACAGGTAAAGTTTGGGCTTCTCTTTGGTCTCCACCTCGTCTGGTTTGAGATCAGGTACCCTTATTGATGCTATGTGCTCCTCCCCTCCCCTGGCAGTTTCCGACTACTGCCAGTCCCTTTATTGTAATATCATGGTAAATTTTCAGGGTCCACTTATGAGTGAGAACATATGGTACTGAGTTCATTGTTTCTTTGATAGATCACTGAGTATTATAGACTAAATCCATCCAAGTTGCTGTGAAGTCTATACTTTTCTCCTTTGTTGCTGCGTAAAATTCTATCATGTATATGTACCACCTTTTTTATCCAGTCTAGTTTTGATGGGCAGCATGGTTGTTTCCATGTTTTGCTATTGTGAATAGTGCTGCAATAAATATGTATGTACAGGTATCTTTTTTGTAGAGTGATTTAAGTTCCTCCAGGTATATTCCCAAAAGGAGGATTGCTGGGTCTTATGGAAAGTCAATTTCTAGTTCTTTTAGGAATCGCCACAATGTTTTCCATAGAAGCTGTTTGCACTTCTACCAACAGTGTAAAACCGTTCCTTTTTCTCTGCATTCTCACCATATCTTGTTGTTGTTGCTGTTTTTAATTAATGATGGCCATTCTTACCAGAGTTAGGTGGTATCTCAATGTGGTTTTGATTTGCATTTCTCTGATGACTAGTGAGGCTGAGTATTTTTTCATGTGTCTGTTGACTGCTTCTTTTGAAAAGTGTCTATTCATGTCTTTTGCTCACTTTTTAATGAGGCTGTTTGGGTTTTTTCTTTTTTAATGGGGCACGTTTGAGTTCCTTGTAGATCCTGGATGTTAGGCCTATGTCAGATATGCAGTTGGCAAATATTTTTTCCCATTCTGTGGATTGCCTCCCAGCTCTCTGGATGGTTTCTTTTACTTTGCAGAAGTTTTTTGGTTTGATGAGGTCCCACTTGCCTATCGTATCTCTTATGACATGGACTTTTGGGGTTTTGATCAGGAGTTGGTTGCCTATTCCAATTTCCATAAGGGTGTCTCCTGCGTTTTCTAAGATTCTTAGTGTTGAAGGTTTTATGTACGTCTTTCATCCATTTGGAGTTGATTTTTGTGTATGATGATAGGTAGGGGTCCTGTTTCATTTTTCTGCACGTGGTCAGCCGGTTTTCTCAGCACCATTTACTGAATAGGTCCTCCTCTCCCCAGTGGTTCTTGGTGGAGGCTTTGTTGAAGATGAGTTGATTGAGAAATTGAGGTTTTGCTACTGGAATCTCTATCCTGTTCCATTAATCTATATGCCTGTTCTTGTGCCAATACCAGGCAGTTTTGATTATGGTAGCCTTATAATAAACTTTAAAGTCTGATACCTCCTGCTTTGTTTCTTTTGCTAAGGATTGTTTTGGCTATTTGTGGTCATTTATATTTCTGCATAAATTTCTGTATTGTTGTTTACAGATCTGAGAAGAATGATGTGGGTAATTTAATGAGTGTTGTGTTGAATCTGTATATTGTCTTGGGTAAGATGGCAATCTCAACAATGTTGATTCTTCCAACCCATGGCCACGGAATATTTTTCATTTGTTTATGTCATCTTTGATTTCATTGAGCGGTGTGCTGTAATTTTCATTATAGAGATCTTCCACTTCTCTGGTTATGAAGATGCCGAGTTATTTCATTTTTTTTGTGGCTATTGTGAGTGGAATTCTGTTTTCTTTATTTGGTTCTCTGCCTGTTTTTTGTTGAAGTATAACAATGCAACTGTCTTTTGCACATTTTTTTTGTATCCTGAGACTTTACCAAAGTCCTTTATTAGTGTAAGGATGTTTTTGACAGATTCTCTTGGGTTTTCAGGTATAGGATCATATTGTCAGTAAAGAGGGATAACTTGAAATCCTCTTTTCCTATTTGAATACTCCTGATTTCCTTCTCTTGTCTGATTGCTCTAGCTAGGACTTCCAACACTATGTTGAACAGGAGGGGTGAGAGTGGGCAGCCTTGTCTTGTTCCAGTTTTCAGGAGAAATGCTTCCAATTTCCATCTGTTTAGCAATATGCTGACTGTGGGTTTATCATAGATGGCTCTTACTATTTTGGGGTATGTTCCCTGTATGACTAGGGTTTTTTTTTTTTTTTTTTAAATCAAGAAGCTATGCTGGATTTTATCAAAAGCTTTTTCCACATCTAATGATATAATCATGTGGTTCTTGTTTTTACATCTTTTGATGTATTTAATTACATTTATGGTCTTGCTGATGTTGAACCAACCCTGCATCCCAGGGATGAAGCATACTTGGCCGTGATGGATGATTTTGAAATGTGTTATTGGATACGATTTGCTAGAATCTTGTTGAGAATTTTTGCATCTATGTTTATCAGGGATATTGGCCTATAGTTCTCTTTCCTTGTTGAATTTTTACTTGGTTTGGGTATCAGTGTGTCGTTAGCTTCATTAAATGATTTGGGGAGAGTTCCATCTTTCTCAATTGCCTGGAATACTTCCAATAGGGTTGGTATCAATGCCTCCTTGTAAGTTTTGTAGAATTCCACTAGAAATCCATCTGGTATAGGGCTTTTTTTTTTTAGATATAGTTTTCTTACAACTGAGTCAAATTCCTAGGTTGTTATTTGTCTATTTAGGATATCAATTTCTATTTAGGACCTCAGTTTCTTCCTGTGTCAACCTTGGGAGGTTGTGTAATGTCAGAAAGTCCTCCATTTCACTTAGGTTAATGAATTTTTTCCCATACAGGTATGCATAGCAGTCTGAGATAATCTTTTGTATTTCTTTGCAATCAGTTGTGATTTGATCTTTTACATTTCTGATTGTGTTTATTTGGATTTTTTCTCTCTTTTTCTTGGTCATTCTGGCTAGGGGTTCATCAGTCTTGTTTATCCTTTCAAAGAACCAGTTTTTTGTTTTGCTGATTTTTTTCTGTAATATGTTTGTCTTCTATGTCCCATATTTGGGTTTTTACTTTGGTGATCTGAATTCTTCTGGTGAAGTTAGGGTTTTGGTGGCCTTGCCCTTCTAGCTCCCTTAAGTGATTTGTTTGTTTGTTTGTTTGTTTGTTTTGAGTTGGAGTCTCACTCTGTCACGCGGACTGGAGTGCAGTGGCCCCTCCCAGCCATCGCAGTCTCGACCTGCTGGGCTCCAGCAATCCTTCCGCCTCAGCCTTCCAAGTAGCTGGAACTACAGGCGCACGCTGTAACACCTGGCTAATTTTTTGATTTATTGTAGAGATGAGGTCTCACCAAGTTGCCCGGGCAGGTCTCGAACCCGTGGGTTCAGGCAATCCACTCACCTCAGCCTCCCAAGGTGCGGGATTACAGGCTGAGCCACCGAGCCCAGCAGGTGATTTGTTAGACTGTTAATTTGTTCTCATTCTATTTTCCCGATGTGCGTTCATAGAAATATAGATTCCCCTCTTAGCACTGATTTCATGGCATTCCAGAGGTTTTAGTAAGATGTTTCTTTGTTTTTATTCATTTCCAGGAATCTTTTGATTTCTATTTTGATATCTATGTTGTCCCAGGAGTCATTCAGTATCGTGCTGTTTAGTGTTCATGTCTTTGTGGGTTTGGGGGGAATTTTGTTGCTGGTGGTATTTATTTTTATTCCACTGTGGTCTGAGAAGGTGCATGGCAATATTTCTTGTGAAATTTGCTTATGCTTGATTTATGACAGAGGATGTGGTCAATCTTGGAGTACGATCCATGTGGTGGTGAGTAGAATGTATATTCAGTGGTTGTTGGGTGAAGTGTTTTATAAGTATCTAAAGTCAAGCGTCACTTTGAGATCCTTGATCTCTTTGTTGATTTTTTGCCTCAATGATCTATCTAAGATTGTTAGTAGGGTATTTAAGTCCCCAGCTATGATAGTGTTAGAGTCAATATCTGTTTTTAGTTTACTTAGTAGCTGCTTTATAAAAGTTGGTGCTCCTGTGTTGGGTGCATATATGTTTAGGATGGATATTTCTTATTGATGGATCAAACCTTTTATCATTATGTAATGTCTTTCCTTATCTTTTTAAATTTTGATAACTTAAAGGTTGTTTGAGACAATATTTTTTAATGCTTTCATTTGTCTGTACATGCAGACATACACACATATATCAAAGAATTAGGTCAGAGACCAGTGAGATGAGTAAGGTACTTCAGGAACAAACTGAAGGTGGAGCAAAACAAATCTCAGTAATCCAGATAAATAACATTTTAACCCAATATATATTATAAAAATATCATATTAGTGCAAAACATTCCATGATGAATTCAGTATTATTTTTAATACAGGATCATTAGAAATAATTATTTCCTTTTGCCTTAGGTTCCAATATGACTTGGCCCAGCACTGAAGTGGCACCTAGACACCCACTTCAGGTCTTACACAAAGGTATAACTTACCCAGCATTTATTCAAGGGTGTCAGGTTCATCAGTGGCACCAGATGTAGTTCTGGCCCTTCATTTTGAAGACAAGTCACTTTTATGATAATGTCCTGAGCTATTATTTAACTTTTGCAGTCGTGTCCATTAGAAGACATGTTTTAGATGATGATTTCAATAAAACACTAAAACCCAAAAGCCATAAAGCTAACCTATCTCTAATCCCTAACTCCAGCTCTTACCGTCTTCTTGTAATACTATGAAATAGTTTACTGGCCCTTGTCATTTTATCATAACCAAGACAACTATACTGAATCCCATAATGCATTCTAGGTCTTTGGTCTGGGCAAAAGGTCAGGGACTTACTTAAGCACAAGCACTGAAATAAAATGAATGGCATAAGTTCATGGTTCTGCGATTTCCTTCTTAAAACATGGTAAAAGCAAAGAAGGACATGGAATAAGTAGGTGTGAGTATACTGGGAAGGCTCAAGGGACAGTATCAGATTACTTCCAGGGTCTCACATTCCTAGAGGAGATCTAGTCCCATTCATCAAAAAACACAACTCTACAAGGACAGTTTGCTGGCCCACACTCTTTCCTGTGAAGATGATTCTGCATTCACTCAACAGATATTTCCTGAGCACCTGTTATGCGCAAGGCATTATGCTTCCAAATAGTCAAGAGACAAAGGAAAAGTGTTAGTGTGCAACATACAGGTCTGGTGTCCCTAAGACTTGTAAACTAATATAAAAGATAAAACATAGCCGGGCTCGGTGGCTCAGCCTGTAATCCCACGCCTTTGGAAAGCTGAGGTGAGTGGATTGCCTGAGCCCACGGGTTCAAGACCCGCCTGGGCAGTGAGACTTCATCTCTACAATAAATCAAAAAATCAGCCAGGCATGGTAGTGCATGCCTATAATTCCGGCTACTTGGAAGGCTGAAGCAGAAGGATCGCCAGAGCCCAGCAGGTCAAGGCTGCGGTGGCTGGGAGCGGCCACTGCACTCCAGTCCAGGCAACAGAGAGAGACTCCAACTCAAAAAAATAAATAAATAAAT
Organism: Carlito syrichta; assembly: GCF_000164805.1. Taxonomy (NCBI): domain Eukaryota; kingdom Metazoa; phylum Chordata; class Mammalia; order Primates; family Tarsiidae; genus Carlito; species Carlito syrichta. Next base: position 458,765 of record NW_007246070.1, read on the forward strand.
AACAACATACTTCATACTTATAACACTTTCACACAAATACTATTTTCACACTTGGTCCTTATGGATGTAACTAGTCCATTTCAAAAATGAAAAAAAATTATCTCTGCTTATAAATAGTAAAGTCAGAGTTAGAACTCTAATGTTCTGTCTTCTTCAATATAATGCAGCATGTGACAAGTTCAAAGTGGTTATGATAAATCATCTAGGAATTGTAGAAGTGGTAGGATTACTTCTGAATTGTGTGGTACAAAAAGAAATCACAAAATGAATTTTTTTTAAAAGAGTGAGTTCAGGCAGAAAGATGTGGGGAAAGAGTGATCATGTTGAAGATAGAAAAGAAAAGGAGAAACTTAAATAAAAGGGGACAGACACAGGCAAAGTCATAGAGGTAGGCAGGCAACTATCAGGTGTTTCATACTAGTAAGCAATACAGACAGCTGTAGCAGAAAGTTTTCCTTGGGAAGTAGTGTTAGGTAAAGCAGTAAAATTAGGTCATAGACAGATTGTGAACTTACATATCAAGCTAAGGAAATTGAACTTTATTGGGTAGAGAAAAAAGGGATTAAAATGTTCCATAGAAAAGTGGTATAAACATTAATTTTAGAAAGATTAATCTGTGTATGGATTGGATGCAATGTGGTTTGATGGAGAGATGGCACTCTGGATCAAGAAAACCTATTAAAAGGCCATTTCAGAGGTCTAAGTAACAAGATCCTGACCTAGTCATGGGTGTGGAGAAAAATCAAAGGGAATTGGTGTCAGAAAATCTGGTTTCAATTCTCTTCTACTTTATTCATTCCCAAATGGACAGTAGAAAACTAATACTGGTCTGTCATTTGAGGTATATTTTTGTTAGTCAAATATTATAGTTTACTAGATACCAAATGCTACATTAAGCATCAAGACAACAAGATGAAGAGAAGTCATTGCCTTTGAAAGGGCCACGAGAATTAGGAAGAAAGAGCAGCCAGCTGTTTTGGAAGAGTTAAGGAGGTCTTTACAGGATTGATGCTTGAAGTGATTCTTGAAGCAAGAGTAATGCTTTGGACATAATTGTGTCCCCCCACCACCACCAAATTCCTATGTTGAAGCCCAGCCCTTAATGCGACTATTTCCTGATATGGCTTTTAGGAGGTCATTAAAGTTAAGTAAGGACATAACAGTGGGGTCCTAACCCAGTAGGATTATTAAGCCATGTAAGAAGAGGAAGAGAAAGAGAGATTGTTCTCTCTCCATACCCACACACCAAGGAAAGGACAAATGAGGACATGGCAATATGGAGACCAAGCCAGAAAGAGAGACCTCACCAGAAACCAATCCTGCCAGTTCTTGATCTTGGACTTCGAGCCTACAGAACTGTGAGAAATAAACTGCCCAGTCTAGGTGTTTGTTACGGCAGCTCAAGCTGACAAATACAAGTAGAAAGTTTGTTAGGCAGGAAAAAAAAAGAAGAAAAGGGAAGAAGTTGAGGGAGCAGAAAGAGAATGTGGAAGATATTGAAACAAAACAGCATAGTGAGTTTTAAGAATTCCAAATAAGATGAAAAAGGATACGGAGAAAGGGCCATATTGTTCCCACTAAAGTGTTGAGACTTGTTTTTGGAAAGGAAGTGAGCTCATTTCAGGGCCTCAAGCAGGGCAATGGCATGCTCAGGGAGACATCTTATAAAGATAATTCCAACAAGAGGGTGAAGAATGGATGAGAGGAGATCAAGGCTGGAGGCAGGGAGCTTGTTAGGGGAAATGTATCAGTCATTCAGACAAAAGCAAATGAGAAGGCAAGGCAGTAGTAGAAGCAGTGGAGGGGTGATATTTAGGAGGAAAAATTGTGTATTCCTTAAGGGACATGGCAAAATCTGCCCAAATGTGGAGGACAAACACTTTTTAATTTGTATGCCACCTTTAATAATCTAAAATTTCACAGAATTTCCTAAAATATTGTCTTAAATATCTGAGGCCAGACCTGGCTTCAGAAGAAAAAGGGGCTGTGGCCATCAACAAATACTCTCTACCATAGGCATGTCAGGGAGGCCTAATGACAGACAGACCATGTATTTATCATCTCTGACTGCCAATCCACCTTTCCTTGAAACAAGATTAACCTAAACCAAAATAGATTAGCATAATCTTTTAAGGATCTCTACACACACACACACACACACACACACAAAATGCATGATTTTTCGTAAAAACACATTCCAGCACCTTACAATTCTAATTTTTTTTTTAAATAACCTCTGAAAATTATTTTCTTCCCTCAGACCTCTTTCCCGAAATGAATAATTTTCTCCCATTGAGTCTTTCCTTTAGGGTCTTGTATTTCCTTCTCACATGGATGTTTACATCTGCTGCTAACTACTTAGATGCCTCCCACGCTTTCATTCTGAACCCTTTCTTTCTTCCTAAATCTATCAGAATAGCTATGATCATGATCGATGCTCTATCACCATCTGTCGTGCTCCACCCTGACCATGGCCTGACGATGGATGCCCTCTGCCACCATGATGCCTGATTTCATCTCCAACAGCCTCTGGACTTCTTGTGCTCACCATACCACGATTGAGTCCTGCTGTGGGGCTAGCTAACCTCTACTAAAATTTTCTCTCCTGTATCCTCTCTATAAAATCATACGCTTCCTCTATTTCCAAGCTACCTTCAAGACTTATTTTTCTGGAGAGCACTTTCCTTTATGATAGCCTCACTCAATGCATTCACACATAGGAGTGTAATGTATTCCACTATATTATTAAAACCACACCTCTTACACAGTTATGCATAGAATAAAGGACAGGACAGCTTAATGGTTAAGAGTTTGACATCTGGAGTCAAGCTGCCTGGGTTATAGTCTGAGATCTACCTCTTATTGGGCCAATTATTTACAATTGCTGTGATTTAGTTTCCTTATCTGTATACTGGAGATCATGACAGTAGCGTATCTACCTTGTTAGCTTGTTGTGAAAATTGGATGAGTTAATATAAGTAAAATGCCTGGAACAGTGCCAGGCACATGACTAGCTATAAATGCCATTATTATTGTTATTATTATTATTGTATTATTTTTTAGTGCAGTGGTTAAGAGCAGGGTCCTGGGCCTTTTTGAACTTCAGTCTCTTTATTTAAAACATGAATGGAGCCATTGTCTTGCTAGAATCTGGTGTGGCCATGTGCTCTTTGAGCTATGGCTATCATCATGTTTTCTGGCTTTGGCCCCCTCCCCAACCTTGGGGAGGTGAATCTTCTCTCTCCCTTCTCTTTCTCTCTCTAATTTACTATTAAATAAACTATATTTTTTTAACCTAAAAAAAAAACATGAGTGGAAAATACTCATGGTATAAACTTGCATTGAGGATGAAATGAGATAATGTGTAAGAATTTTAGCACATGGTAATCAATAAATTTCATTATCTATTATAATGACTTTTTTTTTTTTTTGAGTTGGAGTCTCACTCTGTCGCCCAGACTGGAGTGCAGTGACTGCTCCCGGCCACTGCAGCCTCGACCTGCTGGGCTCTGGCGATCCTTCCGCCTCAGCCTTCCAAGTAGCCAGAATTACAGGCATGTGCTACGAAGCCGGCTGATTTTTTGATTTATTGTAGAGATGAGGTCTCGCTGCCCAGGCGGGTCTCGAACCCGCGGGCTCAAGCAATCTACTCACCTCAGCCTCCCAAAGACGCGGGATTACAGGCTGAGCCACTGAGCCTGGCTATAATGACTCTTATTTCAACTCAATATTCTCCATGTATTAATGAGTTCGTACTTACTTTCTAAAATGTCCAACTTGTCAGAAAGCTCAGAACTGTTTCAATCTCTTCATTTTGCACAGGGACCTGTCAACATATTGCCAAGTTGACATGACTTGGGAAGGTTGCATCTCCGTTTGGTGAGTTAGAGCTAGAACTCAGTTCTGCTGTCTCCCAGACCTTCTTCCCACTATACCACATGACATGGCGTGGTTTGCCTCTTTTTTGCTTTGGGTACCGTGTAAACCTTCTGACCATCAGAGTGCACCAAGAACAAGAACTCTTTCTCCATACCTTTGAAGTTCTTCTCTTTGTTGTCCTTGCCCATATACCAAACCAAAGACCTAGTCCAGTTCTCAGCACACAGCATGTGCTCAATCACTGCAATGATCTTCTTTAACATTTTTAAATGTTTTCCTTTGCTTTATACATGTATGAATATTTGTAATGCAGTATTTATATTTGTGGTTAAAACAATTGGCTTAGTCCTTCATGCAGCATTTGATATTCGTTGTATTCTGGCTAGCAGTGTTCTATGAACAATAAATTACCACATCTAAAGTCATGAAGGAGGCATGGACAATCATCTTAAAAGCAAGGGAGGTGAGAGGATTGCCCGAACTCACGGGTTCGAGAACATCCTGGGCAACTTGGTGAGAGCTCATTTCTACAAAAATAAAAAAATTAGCCGTGTGTGGTAGCACGCATCTGTTGTTCTGACTATTTGGAAAGCTGAGGTGGAAGGATCACCTGGGCCCAGCAGGTCAACACTGGGGTGGCCTTGAGCGTGTCACAGCACTCCAACCTGGACGATAGAGTGAGACTCCAACTCAAAAAAAAAAAGAAAAAGAAAAAAGAAAAAAAGCAAGGAGAGACTGGTTTCATGTCATTTATGTGGACAAAAAGTTCTTCTCAGCTGCTGCAAATTTAGCAGAACCATCAAAGGTCAGTTCCAGTCATTGAATAGTGAATCTAATCAAACCTAGCAGGTCTTAGAGGCTAGCAAGAATTTTCTTGATCAGATAATCTATTACTCCCAGTATCACCTATGCACCTCTGCACTACACAGAGAACACAGGCTGGATTCAACATTGTGTGTCTTTTTTATTCTTTTAGTCCCTTTTGTTTCCTTTCCTCCCCTTCTCTTCCCTTTCACTTCCTCGTTCTTTATTGTCTTTTCATCTTTTCCTTTTTTCTTCCTTCCTTCCCTTCTTTTTCCTTCCTTCTTCACTCTTCCCCCCCTTTCTTTCTTTCTCCCTCCCTTCTTTCCTTCTCTTCTTCCCACCCACCTGCCTTCCATAACTGTCAAGCCTTGCCTGAAAGGACAATGATTAATAGCTTTCCTTACATTTGCATAGTTTTTGCAAGTACTGTACTTTAGATATTTCAAATATTTACTTCATTTTCTCACTTGATCCTTCATGCCAGCACCCTTAAAATAAAACAGAGTGCCTATTTTTATAATTATTGAAAAGAAACTCAAGGAGTTCAAACAATGAGTTAGTAACAAAGCCAGGAAAAGGACCTATGCTACTCATCCAGTCATTCATCCACCATATTGAATTCTGCACTGTAAAATGTCTTATGGGTTCCATTTAGGGAACCAGAATCCATGTAGGTCAGAGTTCTATACTGAGGTCCTCACCAGAAGCAGGTGCTCTTTTCCAGCACAGAGAAGTCAGAGAGGTTGGACTTTTTATGACAGTTACTAGATGCAGTAAAGGAATGTTTGGAAAAGTGCAGACTTTCCATCTCTATCCTAATCCCTTAGTGGGATCAGCCATTGGAAATGCTAAGTACTCTTGTCTTAAATGTCATTCATCAATATCTATTACAATATGCACACCAATCTTTTTACTTATGTGCATCTATCTCGAACAGCTTAACTATTACCTCTTGAACCTGAAGACTTAGCTCAGCATGCTGCATATGGTGGGCACCTAGACAGTTTGTATGAGTGAATGAAAGAAATTCATTACTTTACTATATCATATTCTCCCCAGAATATAGCAGGAACCTGGAGGTCAGTGTACTGACTGCATTATCCTCTTTCCTTCTACCCCTGAAGTCTAGCCTTGAATGGCATGGGGACTGATTTACACAGTCAGACTTAATAAGGGACTTGTTAGGGACAACAGCAGAGGGAGGTTTGATGTTTGTCTCTTTTCTAATTAGGAGACAAAGAGGCAAAGGGGAACAGTTCTCATTGAATCATTTAATTATCTAGGTTCTCCCAGGACATAAATTATTCCCTAAAGTATCTCTAAATGCTTTAAAAATGTTCATGATAACAGGTTTCCTTTTTATAAGTTAGGAAGTTTAAGTATAGCTAAGTACTTCTTTTGATCTGAAGAAAATAGTATTGTTTTTAAAGGAAACTAACTTTCTTTAGAAGAACAACTTTAGGCTGTGTACAGTGGTTCACACTTGTAATACTAGCACTTTGGGAAGCTAAGGCGGGAAGATCGCTTGAGGCCAGGAGTTTGAGATCAGCCTGGGTAACATAGCAAGACGTTGTATCTACAAAACATCAACAACAAAAAAATTAGTTAGGCGTGGAGGTGCATGCCTGTAGTTCCAGCTACTTGGGAGGATGAGGTGGGAGGATCGCCTGAGTCCAAGAGGTCTCAGGTTGTGGTGAGCTGTGACTATGCTATTGAACCCAGCCTGGGTGACAAAGTGAGACCCCATGAAGAAGAAGGAGGAGAAGAAGGAGGAGGAGGAGGGGGAAGGGGAAGGGGAAGAGGAGAGGGAGAAGAGAAACAGGAAGAGAAAAAAGGAGAAGGAGGAGGAAGAAGGAAGATGGTAGAGAGGAGGAAGAGGAGAAGGGGAAGAAAACTTTTAACAGTGGAAGAATCTGTCCCCACATTTAGGTCAATGGTTGTGAAAAATTATCAAGTTCAGAAAAAACTCCTGGAGAAGAGAGCAGAGAGGATGGTATTTGGTGCTTGGTTCCAAGTCTTTGCCACTGAATCCTTCAGCTCCCTGCCACTTCTTCTTCCAGCTCTCAGTCCAAGAATTAGAAATATGGGGCAAGAGGCTAGTGGATGCACAGAAAGACACTTTCCTTATGAAACAGTGCAGTTTTCTTCCACTCTGAGCACAGGCATCTAACATAACAGACACAGGCTGCAGGACTGGAGAGAAGGAGCATAGTAATTCGCTAAGACAATCCAGATGTAGACAGAAAGCAGGGAAATGAATGCTAGAGAATGTGAATAAGGTCACCTGTGTGTTGAAGTCCCAAGAGAACAGGAAAGGATATGAATTATAAAATTGTTTAGACTTCATGCGCAAGTCTTTCCAGGTGGGGCAGCCCTGAGACATTTTCACAAGCTAGTAAAGGGGAAAATAAAAAAAAAATTTAAAGAGCAACTTTCACAGAAACCCACAAGTGAGTACTTGATTTTGCTCCATTTCAATTTGTTTCTTTAGGAACTTTTTTCCATAAATGCAAGCCTGGGAGCCAAACAGTACGTGCACAGGGGCCATCTTCCGAGGGCCTGGGGACCTTCATGTTCCATACCCATGCCAAAGAAAACACAGACGAAGAAAATGATCACCTCCGGGGGACTGCTTCCCTTCACTGCACTTCATATCAGGGGAAATGTGTGTTCACAGAAGCCAGACTGTACATTGATATCTTCCCTAGAAAGGTCCAGGGAGAGCGCATCAGATTTTGTTGAGCCACAATTTGGCTTTCCACTCAGGGAGAAATACATGGAAGTTTTAGGCACATTCTACATTTAAAAAGACTGCGGTTTAGTGTGTTTTCTTTGGCACAGGGTCTGCCTTGGTCCAAGCCCCCAAAATAACATCCCTACAATAGATGGTTCAAAGTGAAATCAACTTTGCCAGATGAAATGTTGGACTCCTGCAAACCAAGGAGCAAAAAATCTGGGTCTGGAACAGTCTTCGAGAAATGATCCAGGTAAGCATACAGCCTTTTGCAAAATGATGTCTAAGCAATTAATGCCCAAGAAATAAATATTGCTCTAATTGTAATACCCTTCACAGAGTGAAGTTAAGAGAAAGCTAATTTCTTAGCTTTGACCTGAGGCTCAGTGTGAGTCTTTTTTTAGCTAAGCATAGTTTCAAAAGGTTCACACAATTAGGAAAGTTCATACCTACTGACCAACTCTTGTTACAAAGTTATATTTATGAGTACTCATTCTTTTTTCTTGATTGCATATGGAATGGTGCAAGCAGTTTCCCAAACAGAATAGCTTTTTAAACAAATAAAAGCAAAAAGATGTTTGCTGTAAATGAATCCAAAATTCTACAAGAAAATACTAGCGAAGTGTTCTTTAGAAGGTATGGGGTATGTGAGTAATAAGGAGACAAGAATAATTTTTAAAGAACATGCGAAATTGATTGTCAAAGCATTATTTGAAAGCTTCCTTAAATTTAGAATAGTATCCAATAGAATATCTCCTTCATGGTGATACTAACCTCTTTTTAAAAGAACCAAAATAAAATCTCATTAATTTGTGTCACACTATTGCAGAATTCAGGCTAATTCAAACCAGACAATTAAACTTACTTTTGTACTGCCAGTCCTCTTTAAAAAGTCAGTACCAGCAGGAAGAGAAAAAATGGTTTTAGCACTTAACCAGCATCTACTTACAAATAAATTATTATTATTATTATTATTATTATTATTATTTTGAGTTGGACACACTCACACTCACGGCCACCCCAGCGTTGACCTGCTGGGCTCCTGCGATTCTTCCGCCTCAGCCTTCCAAGTAGCCAGAACTACAGGTGCACACTGCCACACCCAGATAATTTTTTATTTATTGCAAAGACAAGGTCTTGCCAAGTTGCCCAGGCTGGTCTCGAACCCGCGGGCTTAGGCAATCCACACGCCTCAGTCTCCCAAAATGCTGGGATTACAGGCTGAGCCACCGAGTTCAGTCAGTAATATTATTTTTAAAACATGTTCATGAAAAGTGACATGAAACTTCTAATGGCAATAGTTGATAAATTCTCAGTGTAGCACGGAGGGGAGCAGCGAGCTCTGTTCTAGGAAGACCAAATTCCAGCATTTCCTGGGCCATTTTTCAAATGTGAGAGCTTGAAGAAGACCACCTGATTTCCCTTGATCTTTGTGGCTTCTCTGTGAAAGGATACTTTAGTCACATGCTACCCAAGGACGAGAGGCTTTCTTGAGCCCTGCAGCTGTTAGGCCTCTGGTGAGAATTTCATGTAAATAACAAAAATTTCTTTTGGATGTCTTCTTTAGTTCAAATTTTTTATCCATTTAGACTGATCTACTCACAAATTACTTCAACTGAACAAGATTTGGTTGTACAACACACATCTCTTTCAAGCTACAGTAGGAACCATATGTTGACCAAAGGAATATATTTATCTTCAGTACTGCTCTGAGCACAAACAGCAACAAATCCATTCATTTCTGTAGCAATTGCTACCTTTTGGAATCTAGCAGGTCCTAACAGCCATGGGATGACATTTCTTGTTGGTTACTATATGTCTCTTGCTATTTCATAACCAACCTGTATTTTACATTGGAGAAACTTCTTAGTGACCCAGCTCCTACATGAATAATTCTAATAAAACCCTATGCTCAAAAATCTCATATACCAGTAAGATTTACTATAGGTTATACCCCGTTTTCTGTGTATTATATACTAATATATGGTGAAATTCTCATTTTAAAATTGATATCATAGTATTACTCTTATTTCTACATCTAATGAATAATGATGTGAATAAGAAAAGAGGGAGAGAAAACATGAGATTTGAGTCACAAAAAGGAAAACATGAGATTTGAATCACAAAAAAATGTTTTTGAAATCTAATTGTAAATATAATAATGGATAAGAATCTGTCTTGCACATAATCTGTCACAGATGAATTATTTATTAATAGCACTTCCCTTTCAAATAGACATTCATAAGCCCAAAGAATGTAAAAATATTTATATTTACCTGTGATAGGGAATGATCTTCACATAAGACATTTTTTATAAAGAGAAAGACATTTCTGAAAGTTTTTCATTAATGTAATCAGAATAATTAAAAATATCTATAAACAAGAGAGATAAGAAAACAAGTTTCCTGCCTGTTTTTGTCCCTGAGATTTGGCGTTTGTTTTATCCCTGCCCTTATCTTGATTGTTGTTTCCTAAAGGACAAACTCAGGGTCTTATGTTTGTGTCCCCTGATGAACCTTGCAGAATCTTCACATGTAGTGTATGCTATGTGAACATTTTGCTGAGCCAAATTTATCTTAGAATTCTTCTGTCCATCAAGAGTTAGCCTTTTTTTTTTTTTTTTTAACTAATATGGTATTTGGATAAAAAACAATCAACTTCCATGACCCCAGATGGGTCAGTAGATCAGAGACTGCACAAGAAAAATACTTGACATCTGTGAATTCCAACTAAGATATTTATGTTTCCTGGTCCTGTCAAAATACCCTTATCTATAAACAGAAATAAAGGTTAATATTCTGGAGGCATGTTGGAGGGTTCCTATTCGGTCTTTCCCTCCCTAGTTCACGATAAGCAGTCCATTCATGGGTGGCAAAAAGACTAGTACTAATTTATTACAGAATTCTAAGCAATCAACCACTTTAAAGAGTTCACACAACCCACATCTTCCCTTGGCCTTTCAAGCACCCATTTCCATGGGGAATAACTTGCACCCTCAGCCAAACAAGTACCCTTTCTTTTTCAAGTATCGTCAAAACTCATATTAATGAAATTTTGTTGATGCTTGAAGATCATTCATTAATTTAATATAGATTTACGTGACTATTGCATGCCAGGCAATGTTACAGATGCTAGGGTTGATTAGCATTAGTGTGAACAAAGCACACACACACACACACCCCTACTCTCTTGTGCTATATATTCTAGCAGGAGAGGGACAAACAGTAAACAAAGAAGGTAAATATAATATAGTAAATCTGATAGTGAAAAGTGCTTAGAGAAAAAGGAAGTAGGGAAGGGGAAGCAAGAGAATAGAGAGACGTGAGCTCTCATAAATGGCAAGATTATAGGGGAAAAAAATAACAAAGACACCAGATCTGTCTACATATGCTCACCCTATAGTGGTTATTATTATAATAATTATTATTATCTACTAATAATCTTTCCAGAAGATGTAGCACCTAAGCCAACAAACAGGATAAACAGAAGTTAGGCCCATGATAATAACTCACATATATCGATCAATGAGCATTCTGCCAAGCAATTCCATGTTATTGCATGAATTCTCACAAGTTTAAGGAGGAGCTAGTGTTCTCTTTTAACCAATAAAGATAAGAAAACAGCACAGTGAAGTCATTGGCTTGATGTCACAAAGTTAGTGGCAGCGTTGGATGTGACTCCAGAACCCAGGTTCTTGATACTAAACTCCCTTTGCCCTAAGCCCAATATTGTTATTTGACAGATTTAAATAAATATCTCCAAGAAATATACAGAATTCCTTATGTTCTAAAAGATAGAACATAATTTTGTTTCACCTGTGGGGTGATTTACTAAATTTAATCCTATCACTTCACTCTAAATTACAACAAATTGCATGTGCATCTTTCAGGAAAAAGTATTCCACAGCTTTGAGTTCTTTATTAAGTTTCTGTGTTTCTTTAAAAAGCTGATATAAATTATGAAGACAAGGCAAACCTGCAGAGTGCTGAAGAATGAGCTCAAGAAGAAGGAAACACAAGGCTGATTAGACCAAGATCGTTGGCAAAAATCTGAGAGGCCCATAACCCAAGCATGTCCTATGCTCCCTGAGTATCTCAAAGCCTGGACTGCAAACTTAACAAACAAAAGCAGAGGTCTTAGGAAAGAGTGAGTGAATGTATTTAGTTTAACATGAAAATTCACTGTTTAGCAACAAAACAACAAAGCAAAACTCTCAAATTCCATGCTATGCTCAGGCAATTTAATAACATTTTAATGATTTATGTCTTGCTTTATTCCAGAAATGATAAGATAAGCTATATGTTGAAGAGAAAAAGAAGGAAGAAAAATACAGAGAACACAGCAAAATGGGGACAGGAATGGAGTTAATACAGAAATGCATACTATAAAGACCTAGACCTGTGTAGTGGGTGTGGAATTGGGACAAATTTAGCTCTAAACTGGCTGTCAGCCAATCAAAGAGAAAAACCAGATCAGTTACACAGTTCACAGTATCTGGAAGATAAAATATGTCAGTAGTCTTCATATAAAAGAAACTGTTATTAAATAATGTCCTGGCTCCCCACAAAGCAATCTTTTCCAACTGACAGAAAGCAGAAGAGGGTCGAGCTTCGTTCTGCACAAAAAGGGAGATAGGCTTGGGTGGAAAAGATATGGGCACCTTCCTTTACAGATGATTCCGATTGTTATAAGGATTAAATGACACCATATTTGTACAGCGCCTGGTAGGATCTTCCCCATTGTAAGGGCTCAACAAATGATGGCCATTATTAGGAAGGTGAAGACGGAGAAGATGATGGAGAGGAGGTGGTAGAGGAGGAAGAGGAAGGACACTCCTCCAAACTTAGCTCGAGTAGTTACTCAATAAGTAATCTTGAGGAAGTCATCATGCCTCTGGCTGTCATCTATAAAATCAGAAAAAATATTACCTACTTCATGGGTTTAATGTGAGAATAAAGTGAGATAACATGTGTGCAATTATTTTTTAAATGAAGACATTTTATGAAGTAGGGAATGATTGCTGAGCAATCATTCTGTGATTACTCACACAGAGCCATACACAATTGGCCCTTAGTGAATGCTTTTGTTCTATGATGATGGAGAACTCAGAGGTCAGACCTCTCACCCTTTTCACTCTCTGCTAGAAACACATTTGTTCCCTGCCATCTAAAGACCTTCACACATCCTGTTCTCTATGTCTTAAACAATCTTCTTTCCCTGCTTCCTTTCACCTGGAATCACATATCTATCATCAAGGGCTCAGTCCTTCTCCCAGGAAGTCTCTCAGGAAGTCTGCTCTTCTTGGCTGAGTTCCATGCAATATTCAAGGCTTGCAATACTGACTTGCAATATTCAGTTTCCTCGTCCAGACCCTGCTGCTGGACTGTAAACTCTCCAAGGCAGGGAATGTGTCTCTTCTTTACCATTGTTAACTGCAACATGTAGCCCAGTGTCAGCACATAAGACAAAATTCAGTAAATATTCAATGAGTCATGAAAAAAATAAAAGTGGATTCAAAACATAGAAGACCAGTCAGATGGTTGTTCCTTTTTCCCCTAACATACTGTGATGCTAAGCTGATTCCTATTCTTTCTTGCACTGAAGATGTAGCATTCACATCCTCAACTGGAACTAACAAGTGCTAGAAATGATGCTTAAACCTGTGCTCATTTGAGTTTCAAGTCCATCTTCTAGAAAGCTTAGAGACGTTAAAAAAATTAGTTTAGATTTAAATTTTTTTCATTCAAGAGCATTTAGAAGGGTTCAATAAATCAGTTCAACAAACATTATCTTAAACCAAGTCCTTTTTTTCTAAGCTCTTTACAACTTTGTACAGTTCAAAAGAAATGTAATCCCCTATATTATTCCTTCATTGTTCATAAAGCATTAATATGATTACTGCACTGAAGTTGTGGAAAGCAGCTTTTCTTCTTAAATATAGAGGTCACTTTTTGCAGGAGACAAACCTACATAGACCAAAATACTGTTGCCTTCTAATCTGTACCATTTAAAGGACCAAATTTGACTAAATACATGTTCTTATTTTTTTTAATCATTTTCAAAATGTACCCAAGATTGCACTGGGTCATTCAAAACTATTCAGCAAGTCAGATATCAAAACCTTCAGACATTTTCAGCAATTCGTGAAAGAGCATTCAATGTTTTGGTCATCTATAGCAACCAAAAGCTGATGAATGCAAAAATAAAATTACTTGGGCTACTCGGTGAAGCTAATACCCAACATATAACATTTCTTCACAGCCTTATAAATATCATTCACATCACAAGTGGTGCCAGAACTGAATAGAAAGACTTTAAAACAAAGCTGTTTATAGACAATAAGCTATTATCCTCTAGGACTAAGCAAACTGGCTGTCAGCCAGGCTTATATTTGGATTCTCCTGGAAGGATAAAATATGACAGCTAATTGGTTGATGTGAGAAGAGTAAAATATCTTATACGAAAAGACAGCCCATGCCAGTCAAATGTTACAGAAAAAGTATTTTCTCAGGAAGTCATGTTGACAATATCAGACAGATGGAAGCAGCATATCTTAAATAATAGTTAATAATGTATTTCCTCTGAGGATTATCTCTCTCCTTTTACTCACTAGCTAGGAACACATACAATTCCTTCAAATTGAGTCAATCTACAGGTACCCAAAATCACTGCAGTTGATAGATAAGAGATCTGATCTAATATAGTCTTACAATAAATCCCCGTACATGTTACCCTAAATCTAAGCTAAATTGATCTATCTCATATAAACATCATCTGTAAAAGACTCTGGTAGTCCATTGATTCAACTCAAGCTATAGGTACTCTTTAGAAGGGTGTTTGTGTTACAACTAAGATTACATAGAAGCTGTGATTTGCCTCTTGTCACATAGCAATGATTATTTGCAGAGTCAAACCTAGAATTCAGGTCACCTGACCCTTGCTCAGGGCTCTGTCCACTACCTCATGCTGAGTTTCCCATGCCCACTTCTCATGAATCAGAAACTGACTCACTGTTCTAAAGCTGTGTTAAAATGTGGGCATGCATGTACACACGTGTGCATACACACACACAAACACCCTTCTAAAGAGTACCTATAGCTTGTTTGATTAAGGGACATTTTATACACATTCCTGAATCCACCAAAAGGAATGAAGGGTTGCCTGAATAAGAGATGTAGTGGAAAAAGTTTCTAGAAGCAAAAGAAGGAACTTGGTAATCAACCTGAAGAGAAGAAATGAAGATACAGTCAGAAGGAAAATCACGTCATAGAAAGCAAATGGTGTATTCTCTCAGAGGAGAAAGGGCATCCACCACAAGTATGTGCCAGAAAGTCAGTGGAGAAAAGGACTTAGACAATGGCTTAGAAATATTGAGTAGTCAAGGATCCCAAAATGGCACATTCTGGACATATAGTAATGTTTCCTTGATGAAAGACCCGTGCATCTCAATGGTATTGATGGAGAACAGGATTTCCTAAAGGAGGTGATCTGGACAGAACACAACCACTGTTTCCTGGCATAAAGGCGCCTCCATTTGTGGTCACATCTCATCACTGCGATTCTGTGATGAATGGCATGATCCCTGAATCAATGAAAAAGCTTTCATTTGCAGTTTCAGACTTGCCGCTCGTTTGATTTAGCCCTTGTTTCCTCATCTATTGAACAGCTCAATAGCCAATCACCAAATCTAAGAAACACAGTAAGAGAGGAATTTAATGCTTCCAAGTCAAATATTTAAAGAGGGGCTGAGATTAGGCCAAAAAAATAAAGCCACCTGGAAAAAAAAAAAAACTAATGAGGATATGTTTGCAATGGATGTTCAGGCTAGAATTGGGACAGAGGCAGGAAAGATTTAGTGGCTGGTTGGGAGCAGTTGGCAAGGTAGACATGCCAAAGATGCAAAAAAGTGAAAGTTCTTTAGAGTTATAGGGTACAACTGAGTATTTGCTACATAAGTAGGCTGCATGCAAGTGAAGTCTGAGCTTCTAGCTGGCCCTCTCTCCGCTTGGTAGTGGACCATGTACCCATTGTGTTGCCGCATGACTCCCCTCCCTTCCTCTTTTTTTCCCTCTTCTAGCAGTATCCATTGTGTGATGATCCCACTCTAGTTATCTGAGGAATCACCACACTGTTTTCCATAGAGACTGATCTAGTGTAGAAGGAAACAGTGTAGAAGTGTTTCCTTTTTTCTGCAACCTCTCCAGCACCTATTGTTTCTTGACTTATTAATGATAGCCATCCTTATTGGTGTTAGATGGTATCTCATCATTGTTTTGATTTGCATTTCTCTGATAATTAAAGTATTAAGGCTAATCATTTTTTCATGTGTTTGTTGAATGCTTATATGTCATCCTTTGAGAAATGTCTGTTCTTGTCCTTTGCCCACTTTTTAATGGGGAGGGGTTGTTTGTTTTTCCCTTTCAGTTCATTTCAGTTCCCTGTAGATCCTGGATGACAGATGCATAGCCTGCAAAAAAATGTTTCCCATTCCATGGGTTGTCTGTTTGCTCTCTTGATGGTTTCATTTGCTGTGCAAAAGCTTTTCAGTTTGATAAGGTTCCATCTATCTATCTTAGCTTTTGTTGTACTTGCTTTTGTGGACTTGGTCATGAATTCATTGCCTACTTCAAACACATATAGGTGTTTCCTATGTTCTCTTCTAGGGTTATTATAGTTTGAGGTTTTACATTTAAGTCCTTGATCCATTTTGAGTTGATATTTGTATATGGTGATAGGTAACGGTCCAGTTTCATTCTTCTGAATGATGGCTAGCCAGTTTTCCCAGCACCATTTGCTGAATACGGTTTCCTTTCCCCAGTGTTTGTTATTAATGGCTTTGTCAAAGATGAGTTGGTTAAGGGATCGTGGTTTTATTTCTGGAATCTCTGTCCTGTTCCATTGGTCTGTGTCTAACCCTATACCAATACCATGCTCTCTTGGTTACTATAGCCTTGTGATATAGTCTAAAGTCTGGAAGTATGATATCATCAGTTTTGTTCCTTTTGTTGAAGATTGCTTTGGCTATTCATGCTCCTTTTTGCTTTCATATGAATTTCTGTATTGTCATTTCTAGGTCTGTGAAAAATGATGTTGGCAATTTGATGGGTATTGCATTGCATCTGTAGATTGCCTTGAGTAGGATGAACATCTTGCAATATTGATTCTTCTAATCCATGAGCATAGGATGTTTTTCCATTTGTATCATCCTCAATTTCTCTGGGCAGCATTTTGTAGTTCTCATTGTAAAGGTCTCTTTACTTCTCTTGTTATGTGGATGCCAAGGTATTTCTTTCTTTTTTTTTTTTTTTTTTTTGGTGACTACTGTGAATGGGATTGTGTTTTTTATTTGATTCTCAGCTTACTTGTTGTTGGTGTGTAGAAATGCAATTGTCTTTTATGTGTTGATTTTGTAACCATACATTACCAAATTGTTTATCAGTGCCAGGGGTTTTTTGACAGACTCTCTAGGGTTCTCCAGGTATAGAATCATATTGTCCACAAAGAAGGATAACTTAGTCCTATTTTCCTATTTGAATACCCCTGATTTCCTTCTCTTGCATAATTGCTCTGGCTAGGACTTCCAATACTATGTTGAATAGGACGGGTGAGATTCGGTATCCTTGTCTTGCTCCATTTCTTAGAGGGAATTCTTCCAACTTCTGCTCATTAAGCAAAATGTTGGCTATAGGTTTGTCGTAGATGGCTCTTATTGTTTTGAGGAATGTTTTTTAAATAATCATTCTACTCTACACTTTCAAAAGCAATTTGAGCATCTAGTAAATTTTCTTGTTCTGAATAGATGTCTTCTGATTTGCAATCTGCAATAAGATGTTTTCCCAATTCGATGAATATTCTTATTAGTTCAGAGAAACAAGATCATACGTTTAATTTTCTATACTTCCAAGTGTCCCAGTTTTTTCCAGTAAAGAATTCTAAATCGAGCCAGGAACACATTCTAGGGGTTGTTGTTGTTGTAATCCCTTTCAAGGGTAATTATGATCCTTGATGAATCATGAGCTCTGTAATGCCCAGTCACTTTACCTCTCTAAGCCTCTTTTACGTCATCTGCAAAATTAAGGCATTGGTTCCAAAGAACTCTCATTTGTCTCCTACTCTAACAAGCCATAAATCTGGAAATATGTTCTGGGCTTGGCCTGAGTATATCTTTACGTAGATATTTTATCTGTCTTGCTACAATAGCAACCACATGCCCCAGATGGGAAAACTATGCTGGAAAAAACCCAAGGTTCTGTCAGCATAATATATGGCTATGGTGAAGACAAGCAACTAGTTTGTGTGTGAGTCAAAAACATGATTTTTTTTCTGATAAATAGCTCAAGCTTATGGAATGTAGCTAAGAAAGACAGCATATAAAATAATCCATAGATTCAGGATATCATGGGTCAGAAGGGTAGTAAAAAGAAAAATTTAACAAAAGGAGAACAAAGATACTCCTGGAGTGACTACACAATGAAACATTGATAATTAGTGTTCAGTTATTGAAAACATGCCTGTATTTCCACTTACATGGTTTTTAAAGTTTCTTAACCCTATAATATATGGTCAAATCATGTACTACTTATCCCTCTCACCCCAAAATACAATCTTGCATTCTAGTGAAATGTGTGATTTGCATTTGAGAAAATGTTGTGTTGTCAAATGGTTAAGTTAAATTTGAGGAAAGCAAGAAAGATAAAGAAACATGTCTCTTAATTACTTCCAATCTAGATTTTTTTTTAAAGGCCAGGTGCAGTGGCTCATGTGTATAATCCCAGCACTTTGGGAGACTGAGGTGGGAAGACTGCTTGAGCCCAGGAGTTCAAGACCAGTCGGGGTGGCATAGTGAGATCCCCATCTCTAAAAAAATTAAATTAAATTAAAAATAAATAAAAAGATCATTGCAGAAAGCACCAACACATTCATAATCCTCACCAGTATCTAAAATTGGCTCATAACTTATTTTAGAATTGGGAAGAGAATAGAAACTTCTTCTTACTCCCATCACATGACTGAAGAAGCACAGGTTTGAAGAAGTCAAGTAACTTGACCATGCCCACACAGCTGTAAACAGGGACTTCACCATCTGAGATATAGGTTTCTCTAAGTCTTAGACTACACTGCCTGGCTTGACTCTTTGGAGCAAAATGCTAGGAAACAGAACTCTCACAGGCAGCCTTTTGGCAGAAATCTACTTCTGTTGGGGGTGAACGTGCTGAACCCCAATTGCTAAGAATAGCTCAGAGCACCTTGGAAGGAGTGCTGGTTTCTAAAGAAATCCCCACTTGAGGAGCCACCTTCTCCTCAGCCCATCTGTCGTTATGAATCTTGAGTAACGCATCAGAGATCGTTCAATATATGGAAACATATTGAAGGTATTATATATGTCAGAAATGTCTTCTCTCATATTTCCATTAAAAGCTCCCAGCTAAGCCAAAAGTTTTTCATTACCAAATGAGGTACATTTCAGTAAACGAGATGATGGATAGAACATAAAGAATCCTCTAAGGAAAAAGGAGAGTTACAAAAGAAGGAGAGCTTGCCAAAAAATAAACGCAGGCAGTCTCAGAAGGAATGATTTATTTCCTTGATAATACACTGTCTTTTAAGACTCAAAATGTGCAAAGTACAACTTTCAATTCATGCCACTTTTCCCAACTTCTCTTTCTAAACCACATAACAAAGATCAAAGGACCAAAAAGTGGACAGAAAAAACTCTATGTGGGTATGCATGTATTTGTGGTCATACATGAATGGGTGTTCCTGTGATCATGGAATGCATTGTTTATTGGAAGGAATGTAATGATTCTGAAAGTGTTCATTTCTAAGTCTTTTTAAGACATAAACTAATTACCTCAAGGTTTATTATATATTTTTAAGGATTTCAAAGGAATATTCTACCCAGGGAAGACCTTCCTTCAACAAATATAAAGGTTTTTTTAAAACTTATTTATGAAATTCCCACTCTGTTTCAGATACAATGTGAGGGACTGGAGATGGAATAGAGACCATAATATAGATCAAGTCCTGCCCACATGGGGGCTATTTATCGAGAAAGTCTTAAGCTCACATCTCAAGGGCAACTTTTTACATATCTGTCAATGAGATCTAAAAGAGTGCCCAAGTCCTAGAGACATGGCAGGGAGCACATAACTTATATCTCTAATTCTCTGGATAACCTCGACACTTACAACTCTAAATCCTTGCAAAATCTGAGTATATAGTAAGTCCCTTACATACAAATGAGTTTTGTTCCTAAGAGCAAGCTGGTAAGTCCAATTTGTTTGTAAGTCTAACAAAGTTAGCCCAGGTACCCAACTAACACAGTCAACTACATACTACTGTACTATAATAGGTTCATAATACTTTTCACACAAATAGTTCATTAAAAAATCAAACATACCATACTGTACAGTGAAATACACAAAAGCACAACCACTTGTAGAGGATGCACACACGTGACAATACACACCAGACACATGAATTAACTTACATGATTGGACATGCAAATGCACGTTCGCATCTTTGAAAGTTCACAATTTGAAAGTTCATATGTAAGGGACTTACTGTATCTGTGACAACCACACTTCCAGAAAAGAGATGCAACAAAAATGGTTTGAGTGATTCTTATTCATCTGAAACTACCTTTGCCTCTAATGCCTTAGTAATTAGTTACAGTTCAGTTTTTATCTTGCTTGATTTCATTCTGACATTTGCTAATGAAGATTATGCCCACATATGCACCCAGCACATCACATACTAGATACTCAATAAATATGATGTTTAATTTTAAAAATTGATACTACTAAAAAATAGAATTGGTAATTTTATGGTCGGGATATTATGTAGTCATAATGCATTAAATTTGTCAAATCATCTTTTAGTTTTCATACACTTGACTTTTTGTCAAAATGAATGAATGCTATATGTGATTTTTACAACCAATCCTTTTTATACTATGAATGTCATCACTCCATGTATTTGATACTTCTTTACCCTCCACCTTTACCTTTTTGGAAATTCCAGAAGTGCACAGCTGAGCACATCAACACATGCTTGGTTTACCTGAGCCATTTTGAAATGCCTAGACCATAAAAGGGAGCTGGCATCAACATAAGCTGCCATGTATTGTAATGTGTCATAGATTGATATACAAAGTGCTAACAAAAACAAAATTGGTTTCCCAGCTTAGTTTTAAGGCACCACAGGAGATGTGATTATTGTGTTTATACTTTTTAACTTTCCTCTGGTTCTATAATCTATCTTCCTATCACACCCTTCTGAAATTTTCTGACTTCCTGTAGAGTGAAGGTCAAATACCTAATCTCCTCCTTTCTTTCTCTTGCTAGTATTTGAGTCATAACTTCTATGTAATAATCAATATGCTGTATAACCACAAGTTGATTGCCTTCTTTTCTTTATAGAAGAGCCAGTAATCAATCCAATTCACACCTATGTTCAATAAGCCAATTTTTCATTATTACAATCCTATTTTCTTCTGAAGCAGAGGCTCTTCTCGTTAACACTACCACTGAACTTGGCCTAACTCAACGTCTATAAGGTTAATTTTATTCTTTCTACTACATTAATAGAGATGGAGATTAAGCTACATCCCTTTAAAAAAATCTTCGACATACCTATCATTCTAGAAAAAAAAATGGTCAAATCATTCTCCATTCTGGGTGCCAATGACCTTGGCTGACCATTCTCCCATTCACACAGCACTCTCATAATTATTTGCTCTTCCAAAGAATTCACACATTTCTTCTTCCTAATGGCAGCAATAGTTAGACACCTTTCTTATCTGTAAGGGGGACTGCCAAATCTAGAAAACCTCAAGACTATAATTTATTATTTTATCTGTATTGCAGATAATATAAGAAGGTACTATTATACCCATTTTATAGATAACAAAGCTGATCTCAAGAAAGTTTGATAACTTGTTCGAGTTAAAATAGCCACTAAGTGAAGAGTGGGGACTACATCTGGATTTTTTTTAGTTCACTCAAGAGCCCTTCTCCCCAATCAGCTCTCCACATTCTCTTGGTTCCCCTCTGGTGTTCAGAACATGTTGTCTCCATAACACAAATTCCTTAGCCCAAAGCTTCTTCTTTTCTTCCTCATGATCTCACTGCCTTCAGAAGTTCCTTCCAAATTAGGAGGAAGACATATCTAAAGCAAAGACCTTAAGGAGAAATTGCTAGGGTGTTTTTGCATATGTGTTTTCTTTAGAATGCAGTCTTTGGGGAGATATTAACAATTTCTCAAATGCTATCCAGGCTTGGCTTATTTGTAGAGGCCCAACACAGTTTATCCTTACCAAGGGATGGAACATCAGACAGTATATCACTAAGGGAGAGGGTGTTGGAGATGGAGGGCA
Organism: Carlito syrichta; assembly: GCF_000164805.1. NCBI lineage: Eukaryota > Metazoa > Chordata > Mammalia > Primates > Tarsiidae > Carlito > Carlito syrichta. Next base: position 480,559 of record NW_007246070.1, read on the forward strand.
GACCCCAGAATCTCCTGTCTCTAATCACCAGGAACCTTTCAAGCTGGGTTATAAAAGTAGCAGCACTCTCAGTTGTCTGACATACTCACAGTAAAGGAAAGTCATTAAGCAGGAGTCTGCAGCACTGTATTCCGACTGGTCCTACAGAGGCAACCACACTCCTCCCTCAACCTAGGCACCTCATGATCTGACCATTCAGCAGGAACTTTCTTGACTATCTTATAATCAGACCTCAGAGGTTCCCATAACATATTCAAGAGCATCTCAAGTCATTTTGTCTCTTTCTAAACTAATTTCCTACACAAACTGCTCAGTCTCACAGTGCACACGTGTGCTCACAACACCACATACATTACAGCTGAAATGTCTCAGACTCTTTCTTCATCTATGCTGACAAACTATTTCAAAAAGAATTTTAAGCATTCCAGGTCGGGGGGATGTTTTCAGTCCCACCATCTTCCCTAAGAATAATTAACAACTTCCTCTCTGTGTTCCCAGAGCACTTTTTGCCTGTCTTTCTTAAAGTTAAATATTTATCTGTATCTGCCTGGTTTCTGAGTCCAGGGATCATATACCATTCATCTCCTTCAGTGCCCTCAATACCTCATTTAGTGCAATCTTCAGTGCCTAGAGTACATGTAATTGACGTGAAAACTTGTTGGAACATAATTATAATTTATCTTTGTTGACAAGAGTATCTCTACCTAAGGTAATTAGGCAACCACATAATACCTTGGCTGTACAAAGCTTCACAAGGTCTCAAAAATCAAACCCATCACACAAGAAAACTCTTTCAAACCAATACAGGAACACAGACCATCCTAGACTAAAAGAAACATCAGAGTCGTGATAACTAAATAAATGTGTAGGCTTTGTATCCCAATTCCAGCAAACTAACTGAGAAAGCCACTTGGGGTGACTGGGGAAATCTGAATATAGATTGGATATATCAAAAAAATTATTGTTAAGTGGGATGACATTGCAATTATATACGAAATATCTTTTTTAAATTTTAAATCAAATGTTTAGGAATCAAAAAGTCATGATTTCAGGCACTTGTTTTAAAACACTTGAATGAAAAAATAAATTAATATGTCAAACTATTTATAATGATAAAATCTAAATGATGGATATATAAAGGGTCAATACACTATTCTTTTTATTTTTATATCTGTTTGAAATTTTTCTCAATAAACAATTTTTTCCTGAATGCAAATTAATTATTGCAACATGACAATGTTCTGACTTTACTTACTGTTTAGTGTTTTTCATATATAATCCAATGATAATGTATATCCTTACATACTCTCTTAGAAGAGACTTTCATTTCCAGATATTTCATATGCAAGTGAATAATTTGAACAATTAAAAAGTAGATAATCTATACATCTAGGATGATAAAGTGTTTTCAGTATGTACTAAAATAAAATAAAAGACTAGTGCAATACTATTGCAAGGATAGCCCTGCACTCTGCATTCATGGCAGTGTGCATCACTAACTGATTTCAGACCAGTTGGACAATAAACAAATTCATTCTCTCAAAAACAAAAGAAAGAAAGAAATGCCTTGATCATATGCCAGTCACACAAAAACCTGTTTGTTAGCCAGTCATTGGAACGTTGTGCTGTATTTATTCAATTTACCAAACATTTAGGATACTTACCACCAACCAGACTTTATTCTGTGCTCATTTCAAATCTTAACTCATGTTATTACTAATAGCAACCTTTGAAGTCGGTGTATTATGATCCCCATTTTAGAGTAGAGGAACTAATGATCACAGAGTTTTAAGTAGCAGAGCTGGGATTTAAGTCAAGGCAATCAGGCTTCCAGAGTCCAAGCAATTCACCACCACAACATAACACCTCTGTATTATAGTGACTAAACTACAATTGTCATTGATGTGGCACTTCTTAAATAATTTTAATTATCCATTCTTCATAACTTATAATAATTGTTTTAAATATCACAAACTGCAGAAAACACAACATGGTTAGAAAATTTAGATCAAATATCCTAAGACAAAATCAGATGATTCTGGAAGAATGCAACTTACTTAGGTGTGACCTTTCTTCAGAACGCCCCAGCTCCAGAACCACCTTTGCTTTCACTCCTAACTCCTCGTTTCTCTCCAAGATGCCTTTTTCCTCTTTTCTGCCAATAAACTATTTTAAAAACTAGCCCAAACATTTTTATCTCTGAAGATCTATACCAGTCTGGACTGGAGGGTGGAGTTTCTGTGTTTCCGCAATTTTGTCTATGTCTCCATTCTATCATATCTCACACGGCATTGTAGTTGGTTTTCTTACCCACTCTCATGGTAGATTGGGAATCCTCAAGAAGAGAAACTATGTCTTTACTGTAATTGTGTCTAGTATCTGCTAAGTCTAACATGTAACAGTCTTGATAGATGTTTGTTCACTGAATCATGCAGTACCTCAGGGTCATCTGAGTACCCTGCTGATACCTCTGTGTTAGCCCTTTGGTACCTTGACTAAGACTCTGTGTATTGTCCTTATCTTCACCAACAAACTAAGCTCCTTGGGGGTAGGGAGATGGCATTCCTTTCACAGCACCTACCACAGTGCTTTGTTCATGGTTGGTGTTCAAAGATAAATAATTATCAAGAGTAGTTATCATCCCTCTGTTGAGGTATGGAACTACTAATAACTAAAGTTCCAGATAGACCAAATATTTGTGATATTGTTCCCAAGTAAAACGAAGTCTTTAGTGCACGAATAGGATGCCAGGACTTTGGGAGATGTGTCACCGTGATGCCCCTGTCTTCCGTGGCCACAGCTGCTGCCCATTAGTCCTTCAGCTCAACTGAGGTAAGAAGCAATAGGTATAAAAAAAATCCTTTATCTTAATGAGAACACAACTACATAAAAACAAAGAATCAACATAGAGAATGATGCCACCAAAAATTAAGAATATATGGAAACTACTTAAAGTACACCTACTAATAGTATTGGGCTCAAATCAAGTATAGTGAAATCCAAACCACTATATAAGATCAACAGTCTTGTCATTTCTCGATTCTTAGGTAGACATGAGCTAAATGTATAGCAAAGCATGGAGTAAACTGAGGATCATAGTTTACTCACATTTTGGTTGATTTCAGTACTAACCATAACCACAAAAGCGAACCACAAAAACAAAAGTTTTGAGAAACTACATATATATTTCCTTGTTGGTAAATGCTAGAATCCTCCAACATTTCCCCATTCCTGAAAAAGCAAAAGATAATTGATTGGATGAAGAAAGAGCTTTGAAAAGAAAACTGACAGTAATTTGCATCAGAGTTTGACTTGCTGATAAATAATTCAGAAATGTTTTATAATTTAAAAATATCTGTTAAAATATTATTGTCTATCCACAACCATAGACTCACCCTGTCCAATACATTGGCTACTAGCCACATGAATGTGACTACTGAACACTTGAAATGTGACTTGTCCAAGTTGAGATAGGTGATAAATATAAAATAGACACCAAAAGTCATACACTTAGTAAAAAACATATAAATATATTCTTAAACATTTTTATATTAATTATATGATAATATTTTGAATATATTGGCTTAAGTAAATTATACCACTAAAATTAATTTTACCTGTTTATTTTTACTTTTTTAATGTAGTTACTACAATATCTTAAATTGTCAATGTGGCTTGCATTTGTGGCTTGTATTTTATTTCTACTGGATATCATTACTATAGATGACATGGTGCAGAAACCCAGTAAAGCATGGCTTATGCTACAAATCACATTGCTTTCCTCAAAATCCAAGTGCTGGTAGAACTGTATGGAATTAGGTTTAAGTATATGTAATGAAATTCACTGCAGCAGAAACTATAAAACTCATAGCCAAATCTAAATGGAACAAAGATGATGTAAGGGAGAAGAAACAAGGAAAATACAAAAGGATAGAAAATTTCAAAATCATAATGTTTTGACCCTAGAAAATAGTGTAAGCATACCTCCACTGGAGAACCATACTGAGACGTTACCTCCTCCCAGCTCATCTCTACCATCTTAGCTCCCTGATGAAGACCCCTCCCCCTCCCCAGGTCACCCTTCCCATTAACTGTCCTCAGGAGACACTAAACAGTACAGAGCTTGGTAATGGGAGACAGACGTTCTGCTACTTTGGTTGGATAGTTACTGGATGTCATTAATATCTGATGCAAATTTTCAGGTGTCCTATATGGAAAAGATAGTAGTCTTTGGTTCTTTCAAATGGGCAAGTATAATTTATTTCTTATGTTTCCATTAGAAAGCACAAGAGGGGAAGCCCAGAGGGGGATAATACTTACGAAATAAAAAGCAATTACCTTTCTTTTTTCCTCCAACTTCGAAGACAGGGAGGAAAATTCATTGATGAGTATTTATTAGTTAATGATGAAAGAGCACTTCAAAAATGAAAATGGCTCTAAAATGCACTGCATTATCCTGATTGCAGAAAATGGAGACTAAAGAGAAAGGGCGCTCTATAAAATGTCCTCTGCAATCGGCTCCGTCTCTCATGAGCCACTCAGATTCCTTTGTCCCTCCCACGATAATAACTTGTCTTCATGGTCATAGCCAAGAACACATTCTTTGTTTAGTTACATAAGCTTCTAAAAATAGCAATTTATCATGGAAATGCTAAATGATCCTCGAATATAGTGTTTTAATGGACTATTAAGTTATTGCCGTGTCTATTTTCTTTAACATATTATAATTAAAGATAAAAATCATTTTTGATGCTTTTCAAACTAGAAGGGTATCGGTTTCGTGCTTTGGACATTTTTTCATCTTGAAAAAAAACATGAAGAAAGGTTCCCCTTAGTCAAAGAAGTTTCACCACAGGCATGGAGATGAATTTTCTCCTCATTATTGAGGTTTAATGAAAAAGAGGAGACTAATTCAAAGCGTAATTTATTTTTTCTGTCTGTCTAGCTAGGTTTGATAAATGAATGCAAAGTAAAAGAATCTGAGAAATTAGCTGACAGAATATTTAAAGAAAACCTAATAATGCATTTCTCATTTCGTAAGTCGAGAACTTTAAAACTGAAAGAATCATAAGAAATAATCGTGTTGATATCTCTCTAAAATTAGGAGAGTTAACGTACCCACCAAAGTTACATATCAGGGCCAGCTCTCTGTCTTCAGTCCTGGATCACATTTCAGTTATCTCTCATCTTGGCACCCAGTACATGAATGGGTAAATAAGTGAATGAAAGAAAGAAAGAAAGAAAAGAAGTGACTTAAACAGAACTTGAGTACTCTTGTGAGTATATAATACCAAGGTGTGAAGATGGGACTGGAAAGGCAGAGAAAATTTGTAAAGATACGTAAGAAACTTTCTTCACAAAACTCACCAAATAAAAATTTAGGAAGGCTTCCTATACAGTCAACTTCTTCAGTGTTTTTTTAGTAGTATTTTTTAATTGAGGTGAAATGCACATAACATAAAATTAACCATTTAAAAGGAAACAATTTACTGGCATTTAGTACATTCACAATGTTGTGCAACCTCCACATCTATCTCGTTTCAAAACATTATCACCCCCAAAGAAAATCCCAAACCCATGAAGTCCCCATTTTCCTCTCAAATTCCCTGGAAACCACTAATCTACTTTGTGTTTCTATAGATCCACATATTCTGAATTTTTTTTTAATCTAAGTAGAATCACACAATATGTAGCCTTTTCTATCTGATTTTTTTTTCCACTTAGTATAATGTTTCTGAAGTTCATTCATGCTGTTGCATGTATCAGTACTTTACTCCTTTCTATGACTCAGTAATATTCCATTGTATGTATATGTCATTATTTAGTCAGCTCCTTATTCATATTTGTTATTTTTAGTAACTTTTGATTTAAATCCTCACAGAATTCCCTGCCATCAATTAGCACACCCTTAAGAGTCCTCACTAAGAAGCCAGTCATTGTCTATTCAAAAAAAGGAAAGCTGTTTTAATATTGCATTAAGTCGACATAACAACTCTCTTTGTATAACCTCTTATATTCTACAAAGCATTTCTTTTTTTATTGTTACATCTTCATTTTATTGAACAGTGTCATGAATTGCTAAGTTTTGTACAAGGCTCGCACAAAGACATTCCCTTAACCATGCCTGTCTGAATTTACCTAAAGATCAATCGCTTTAGGGGTACAAGTGGTTTTGGGATACATGGATAAATTGGATAGTGATGAAGTCTGGGCTTTTAGTGTACCTGTCACTCAGTAGTATACACTGTGTCTCACGGATAATTTTTTATCTTTTACCTCCCTCTCATCCTCCCTTCTTCTGAGTCACCAGTGTCCATTATACCACTCTGCATGCCTTTGTGGTCCTATAGCTTAGTGTGGTCCTTATAGCTTTCACTTATAAGTGGTCCTTATAGTAGGTCCTTATAACTTTCACTTATAAGTGAAAACCTTCAGCATTTTGTTTTCCATTCCTGAGTTACTTCAGGAAATTAAAAGGCCTCCAGTTCCCTCCAAGTTGCTGCAAAATACATGATTTTGTTCATTTTTATAGCTGAGTAGTATTCCATGGTACATACATACACTACATTTTTCTTATCCACTCATCAGTTACTAGACACTTAGATTGATTGCATGTCTTTGCAATTCTACAAAGCATTTCTAACAGCAATCCAGGGAAATGGGTACTATTATCATTATCTTTGCTTTGGAAATGAGAAAAATGAACTGTCCTGAGCTGAAGTAGATGTTCAGTGTCACAACTGGTAAATAGAATGACCAGGACTAGACCCTTTTCCTTTTCATCTGCCATCCACATCCAAGTTCAAAACATGAGTCCGTTTTTGGAATAAAAATGTCTGAGCCTCAGCACTCTTCCCAGTTGCAGCACTTTCTGCACACTGCCTGACCCCACTCGTTCCACTTTACTCCAAGAATTGAGGAAATTCTAAGAGCAGTGAGATGAAGTTCTACTGATGAGAGGGCTTGAATTAAAGAGGTTTCCAGACAAACCTCCAAAGAGGAAGAAGGGTAGCTATGAGGGGTGAACACATTCTTAGAGCAAAGCTGAAGAGCATTTAGGAAGTGAGGAGAGAGGTGAGACAAAGTTTATGTTTGATATTTAGTGACAAGTTGGTTAGTCTAAGTCGTAGCCTGAAATAAATTCAAATGCTAAATAGAGATATTCTGGAACATTGATCATTATTATAGCATAGATAATTGAGATAACAATAATTGCATATACCTTCTAATAACTCAAATAATACAGGATAAATTCTTTCCATATGCACAGTGCTGCAGGGTAGACTAGCACTTTCATATCTATCATCTCCTGAGATCCTCACAATAACCCTGTGAGTTAGGATAGATATTATTATACCCATTTTCCTGATGCAGAAGTTGGTAAGGACAGTTAAATCTTATAGCTGCGCAGTCAATAAATTATGAAAATAAAATGCAAAATCAGGCTTTTTAAACCTGCAAGTCTTGAGTTCTCTCTGCCATACCGCATCACCTCTGACCAACTTCAAGGCAAGAATAAGTATTCTAAATCAATGTGCAAAAATGAAAGGAGCTGAGAAGTAAAAATTGCTCTGGGCAGGAGAAACCGCAAAATGCAGCATCACACACTTGATATAGAAGTGGATATGACTTTCTTTGAGCATTTCTCATTTTGTACCACACGTGTCCCTTCTCAAAATTCTAAGTCCTGAGATAAAGGTTACTTGCGATAAAGATGGCAGGAATGTAGCCTGCCACACCATGGAGGAAGAGTACGAATTTCCGTCAAAGTCCAGATCTTTTCAAATCAAAATAACTTTACTTGTGTCAGGGTCATCCATAGTTATGTTTTATTCTCACATACTATGCATTTTTAATCTATAAAGTTATCCCTCCTTCTTTAATTACAAAGTACTTACTCAGGAAAGAACTTTTCATGAGACTGCCATGTTATGTTTCTAAAACTGGAATGACTCAAATTTGGCTCTTCTTTCTTAGGCTGCCGAGCTCTGAGGTGGGAGCTTGGCCACCCGTCAAGACAAAATGGGCTGCTCTTCTCCACAGTTAGACTGGTACGGGTAGACCAGGCCCCAGGTGTAGAAGGCCCACCAGTCCAGCATCACTACCATTGTGTTCTCCTACAAACATCACAGAAGGCATACATCATGCTGTGGAAATAAGGAGGGTCTTAGAGTGTCTGGGATTTATAGGCATAAGCTGTGTTAGCCAGCCTCACAACTCATTTTCCTTCTAACACGAGCCCAGGGTAAATTATAATTGATGGTAACTCATGAGGAGTAATGACTTATTTTATTTTAGTCCCTTTAAATTATGGAACAGCATCTGTATGTATGTTGGGATGAGGCTGAGTGCTACTCTATGAGAGGAAGGGAAAAAATAGTCATTAGAGAATGTTTTCTTTCCAAGGCCTTATCATACTGCAGATAGACTGACCTTGGCCATAAATCAGATGAGTGGAAACTTAGAAGACTGTGTGTTGAGTAGAGTTCTGATTCACTCCATTGCTGTCTTTGTCGAGGTTAGGCCAATTATGACTATCATGCCTTCTCCTCTAAAGTTTCTGCTACTAGTGCTGGGCGATTTGATTAAACATTATGGCCCTTACACTATGGTGGTATCTCCTAATGCAACCTGAATATGGAACCAGATGCCCTAGACTTGAATTCTGTGTTTGTCATTTATTAGCCATGTGACCTTAACTAGGCAGCTAGCAGACTAACGAGCCCACATTTCTTTAAGTACGTACTGAAAATAATAACACCTACTTCTTGGCATTGTTAAAGAAATGAAATAAAATAAGGTATATATATATATATATATTTTTTTTTTTTTTTTTT